>NC_057809.1:222775795-222928163 GCF_018294505.1 Triticum aestivum | reverse complement strand
CTCGAGGTTTGGTTTTAGTTGTACGGAGCGCTCATCTGAGTGTGCCCTGAGAAAGAGATATGTGCAGCTCCTATCGGGATTTGTCGGCACATTCGGGCGGTGTTGCTGGACTTGTTATAACCTGTCGAATCATCTTGTTGTACCGAGATACCGAGTATGATCGGTGTGTCTTGGGTGGAGGTCTATTCCTTCGTTGACCGTGAGAGCTTGTTATGGGCTAAGTTGGGACCCCCCTGCAGGGTTTGATCTTTCGAAAGCCGTGCCCGCGGTTATGGGCGGATGGGAATTTTTTAATGTCCGGTTGTAGATCACTTGAACTAAACTTAATTAAAATGAATCAACCGTGTGTGTTACCGTGATGGCCCCTTCTCGGCGGAGTCCGGGAAGTGGACACGGTGTTGGAGTCATGCTTGCGCAGGATGTTCCTTTAGCTTCTCGCTCGTGCTTCGCCTTCTCTTCTCGCTCTCTTTTGCGTATAAGTTAGCCACCACATATGCTAGTCGCTTGCTGCAGCTCCACATATATTTGCCTTGTCCATTCCTATGAGCTTAAATAGTCTTGATCGCGTGGGTGTGAGATTGCTGAGTCCCTGTGGCTCACAGATACTACAACTCCAGATGCAGGTCCAGGTGTTTCTGCTCCAGTTGACGATTACGAGCTTCAGTGGGAGTTCGACGAGGACTCTCAGCGATACTATGTTTCCTTTCCCGATGATCAGTAGTGGTGCCTAGTTGGGGTTATCGATTCAGGACCTTGTCGCATGTTGGGGGTCTTTTCTATTTTGGCGCCGTAGTCGGGCCATGAGTGCTTGTTTGATGGATGTTATTTATGTACTCTGATGTGACGTGGCGAGTGTAAGCCAACTATGTTATCTCCCCCTTTTATTATATATTACATGGGATGTTGTAATGATTGCCTGACTTGCGACATTGCTTTCAATGCGGTTATGCCTCTAAGTCGTGCCTCGACACGTGGGAGCTATAGCCGCATCGAGGGCGTTACAGTGTCCCCTTATTGCGGGATTCTCATCAATGCGGGCATGGGTAACTCAACTGTGCCATTTATACAACCCTAGGGAACAGGCGAATCCTAAGGCGAGTGAGGAGGTGTTTAATATTTGCTGCCTTTATAAGGGGATAAGGATTCGCCCTCTTCCTCTCCTCACGCTCTCTCTCTTCCTCTGCCTTGCCGATCTCAAGCTCTAGTGCCCAAGTTCTCATCTCCTTTCCACTCAAGCAATCATGTCTGGATCCGGTGGTCAGGGCAAGTGGATGTTCTCCTCCGTCAAGGAGGAGGACATTACTAAGCTCCGGGCAGCCCTATATTTGGCGAAGGAGATTGCCCATTTCTTCCGCAGGCTAGGGTTTCCACTCCACCCTTTTTTCCACGGGCTGATGTACTATTATGGGATAGATTTCCATGATCTGTCCCCGAATTCCTTCCTCAACATCTCAGTGTTTATCGTCGTGTGCGAGGCCTTCCTCCGCATCCATCCCCACTCCAGGCTGTGGCTCAAAGTCTTCGACGTGAAGCCGAAGGTGGTGGATGGCCAGCACGCGGAGTGCGGAGGGTCCATGGTGAGCAAACTATCCAACGTCTCCTGGCCCAAAGGCACCTTTATGGAGACAGTAAAGGAATGGTAGAAGCAGTGGTTCTACATCACAGAACCTCGCGGCACCACCTGGGCCGCAGCTGCCGAATTCCGATCCAGTGCTCCCATGCGACTCACCTCCTGGGTCGAGAAGAGTTCGGACTGGTGTTCACCTGACGAGCTGATAGCGCTGCAGACGCGCGTTCAAAGCATGGTGACCAAGGACATCAAGCTCGTTGACGTTATCCAGGTGATGCTAGTCCACCGGATTCTTCCGTGCCAGCGCCGAAGCCACCCTTTATGGGAGTTCAATCCGAAGAAGCACTAGACCCTGAAAAGGCTCTTCGAGACTTCTCACAAAGGGGCCTGTAAGTTCCTCTTTAAGGGAAACGAGAAGCCACTGGCCACGGACTCAGACCGTGGTCACAATTGTAAACACCCCGCCAGCGAGGTATGTTACTTTTGACATATTCCCAACTTAAATGTTTTGAGGATGACGTCTGAGGTCTTAGTATTGCCCCCTTAGGACCTGGTGGAGAGGGCGAAGCGGATCCAGTGTCCGGCTCCGTTGCCCGAAGAACCAGTCATCCTGCGCCTGGCGAAGATGCTGGTGTCGGTGCCATATACGGCGCCGGAGAAGAAGGCCAAGGGGGCCAAGAGTGGCCCCCGTTGCAAGGGTACCTCGGACGCGACGTCCGAAGATGACGAGGTCCATTCCTCTGTCCCTGAGGACAATGATGAGGAAGAGGAGGAGGAGGAGGAAAACAACCCTCCTCTCGAGGAGAAGAAGAAGAAGAGGGTGGCCTCGACACATCTGGAGGCGAAAGCGCCCAAAAAGGGGAAGGGCGCCCCAGCGGTCAACACCGCGTGGGACGTTGACAGTAGTCTGTAACATCGCCCCCGTACTAGGTCCCAGGCCACATCGTAAGTGACATGGCCTATTTATGTGCACATCCAGCCCTTTCTTTTTATTAGTCTATCATGGTTAATCCACACTATTTCAGTACGGCCCGTGACCTTATCCAGCGATCGTCATCTGGAGGTTCGTTGGCTCCGTCGGATATGGAGAGAATGTCTCCACCGCCTGCTTACTCCGCTGGGGCCAGGGACAACACCAAAGTGTTATCCCGGAGGACCGCTCCGAAGGGAGGAGCCTAGGAGGTTGTCCGGGAGGCGCCACAAGGCGGGACCTCCACTGCCAGACACATGGGGGAGCCAGTCCCCATGAAGACTGGCAAAGAGGGCCGTATCTAGTTCGTCCCTCAGCCGAATATGATTCCGGAGACCCATATGGCTCCGGAGTCGGGCAAGCAGCCCCCCTTGAAGGAGGGGGGTGCGTCGCCTCCACCGGTGGCTCCTGTCCATCCAGGAGTGACAGATGACTTGATGGGGGCGCTACGAAGCACCTCTGTCGTGGACGAGCACCGTATCCTTATGGGTGCGGTGATCGAGAAGGTTTAGTCTGCCAAGAGCGGACTGAATGAAGCCTGCAGTAGCCTGTTAACAGGTTTCGAGGTAAGAAAGAGAAAAAACTCGTATAGTCTGTAGCCCCAAAGACGCTGTCTGGTGATCGGCGAGGAGAACCGAACAGGGGATCAATCCTTAATTATAAGAGGCTGACTGGATATGTATCGAAAAGCAGGCATCCCTGTTGGCCGCGACTTCACATACTGCCGAGGTCTTCGAGCTGAAGCGGAGGCTGGAGCGGACCGAGAACGAGCTCGGCGAGGTTAAGGTTCGGCTTCATGAGAAGCGAGGTGAGGAACGACTTGCTATATGGTCGGGAAAGGATAAGCGTTGTGTATTGACAGCGGTACTGTGATATGTGCAGAAGCTGCGACCGAGGTCGAGGCCCTGAGGAAGGCCCTGGGCAAGGCTGAGGAACAGGCTATCCAGCAGCAAGCCGCCCGTAAGAAGCTAAAGTCCCGGATCAAAGAAGTCCACCAGGAGCTCCAGGATGCGGTGAAAAAATGCGAGGCCTTGGAGCGTGATGCGTCGGTTCGAGGGACCGAATTCGCCAAGGCTTGTCAGAGCGTGGAGACCGCACGGAATGAGGCCTAGGCCGCCCTCCAGGAGATCCAGGAGGCCAAGAAGATCACGGCTGGTAAGGCATTTAAGATGCAAAGCAATTATGCGGAGAAGCAGTACCTTTTACTAACCCGGGTTCGGAGTTCCCCAGGGGCTTTTGCGGCTTTGCCACGCAGTGTATCAGACGCCGTGGAGTTCTATCGAGCCAAAGGAGGGGATTCTTTGGAGAGGCTCTTTTGGTCGCAGTATGCGGCACCAGAGCATCCCGTGTCCTTCACCGATCAGCTAAAACAGCTGGTGGAGCTGCATAGGGTGACCGAACTAGCCATTAAGGATTTGATAATCCGGCTGTGGCCAGCCGAAGCTATGCCCAGCAGCTACTTCGGACTCGTGAGGCGGATGGTGAACACTTGTCCTCGGCTGGACGTTATCAAGCGCTCCGTCTGTATTGAAGGTGCCCGTATGGCCTTCGCTTGCTGCAAGATGTGGCGGGCGAAGATGAACGCCGTTGAAGTCGCCAGCGGGCCACCGGAGGGCAAGGAGCACCGCACACCCGAGTGATATTTCAAGGATGTCGTAGAAGGGTCTCGACTTGTAGCGGCGCAATGTTCACAGAATATTGTATTTGAATAAATGTATTTATGTTGCCTTTGTCTTGTATTATGGGAACAAAGCCAGTTTTTGTAAAGTAATTTTATTATTCTTTGAATTGTTTCCTTCTGTACGGCCATGTTGTGTGTAATCTGAGGGTTGGCCAGTCATCGGTTTCTGCCCTCATGTAGATAGTACGGAGGTGTTCGGGATGGAATCTAAACAATCTTGATCCAATTACATGATCCTTGAAGGAGTTATTTAGCGCAACGAACAAGGCAATCAGACTTTATGGCTTTAACACACTCACTTAGCTATAGGAGTTTTATAATAAAGCATGGGCGCAGCCCCTGCTTTAAGCCAGAGTACTGTCAGCATCTGATCGGGAAGTGGCGATCTCTCGTGTAGCGTGTAAAAAATCTCCAACGATTTGTAACCCTCGAGTAGCTGAATGACTCTCGCCACATCATGATAGTCAGTTTTCGGCTTTCTCTACTAAGGTGCTCGTCTGGTCAAAGCCAGGGCACAATCGCAGTAGTTCTCCCTTTACTACCGTAGCCGATGGAGCGGATCGTAGGGTAGCAAGCACATGATCCGGGCAACCCAACTATTGACCAAAGACATGATTCGGAGCAAATGCATATAATGCTAAATTCGGGGTGCCGAACTTATAAATAAGAAGTGTTCGGACTGTGCTGTCGTATTGTGGGGCGACAGGTAGCCCCTGGCGAATATGAAATGTAAAAGAGTGTCGATACGGCAAATAGGAAGATTGAAATAAAACGAAGCAAGAAGCTAAAACCATAGAAACTGGGCCACAAACCATTTTATTATAACCGGATGGATACGTTAAGGTGTATCTTGTACAGATGGTGCGAGAAGTATCCGGCCATTTAACATGACGAAATCAATAGGGCGCAGCGTGCGGGTCCTGAGAAATAAGTATGAATACCGTCAAGAAGAACGTATAAAGGTTACCCTACGCACTTGTGTTGCTTGCCTCTGTTGTATTTCAGTCCTTCTAAAGTACTTGACACCAGGCCCGCGGAAAAAAGGTGCCTGAAACAAGAAAAAGAAGTAAAAGTATGTGTGTCCGGGATCGGTCTAGCCGAATTGTAGACCCCGGGTTATCTCGTGCCTCCGTCGATGTCCATGGAATTTTGAGTGCGTAGTTGTGTACGCGTGGTACAAATGCCACTACCTCATTGGGGCTGGGACGGAGGTCCAATTGCTAGTCGATCTCTTGACGAGCCGCGCTGTCCTGTTGCAGTGTAGTCCGGACCCTCTTGATGGTGTCTAGGGGCTCGACAGCTGGGTTATAATGCTGCTTGAGAAGGCCACTCTATACTTCTGCTACTAGGGCGGTGGTGTGCTCCTCTGTTCGGAGGGAGCGCTCCATATTTCCATTGACTGTTATGACGCCGCGTGGACCGGGCATCTTGAGTTTGAGATAAGCATAGTGTGGCACTGTGTTAAATCTAGCAAAGGCGGTTCGTCCGAGTAGTGCGTGGTAGCCGCTACGGAAGGGGACGATATCGAAGATTAACTCTTCGCTTCGGAAGTTATCCGGATAACCGAAGAGCACCTCCTGCGTGATTGAGCCCATACAACGAGCCTCTACACCTGGTATGACTCATTTGAAGGTAGTCTTTGTTGGTTTGATTCGTGAGGGATCAATGCCCATCTTCCATACTGTATCCTGGTACAACAGGTTGAGGCTGCTTCCACCATCCATCAGGACTCGTGTTATCTGTCGATGATTGGGTCAAGGACCAGTGTGGCCGAACCGCCGTGGTGGATACTAGTCGGATGATCTCATCGATCGAAGGTGATCGGAAATGACGACCATGGATTGAACTTTGGGGCGACTGGCTCTACCGCGTAGACGTCCCTGAGTGCTCTTTGCGCTCCTGTCTGGGGATGTGTGTGGCGTATATTGAAGGAAATATGCCCTAGAGGCAATAATAAAGTTATTATTTATTTCCTTATTTCATGATAAATGTTTATTATTCATGCTAGAATTGTATTAACCGGAAACATAATACATGTGTGAATACATAGACAAACAGAGTGTCACTAGTATGCCTCTACTTGACTAGCTCATTAATCAAAGATGGTTATGTTTCCTAACCATGAACAATGAGTTGTTATTTGATTAACGAGGTCACATCATTAGTTGAATGATCTGATTGACATGACCCATTCCATTAGCTTAGCACACGATCGTTTAGTATGTTGCTATTGCTTTCTTCATGACTTATACATGTTCCTATGACTATGAGATTATGCAACTCCCGTTTGCCGGAGGAACACTTTGGGTGCTACCAAACGTCACAACGTAACTGGGTGATTATAAAGGAGCATTACAGGTGTCTCCAAAGGTAGATGTTGGGTTGGCGTATTTCGAGATTAGGATTTGTCACTCCGATTGTCGGAGAGGTATCTCCGGGCCCTCTCGGTAATGCACATCACATAAGCCTTGCAAGCATTGCAACTAAGATGTTAGTTGTGAGATGATGTATTACGGAACGAGTAAAGAGACTTGCCGGTAACGAGATTGAACTAGGTATTGGATGCCGACGATCGAATCTCGGGCAAGTAACATACCGATGACAAAGGGAACAACGTATGTTGTTATGCGGTCTGACCGATAAAGATCTTCGTAGAATATGTAGGAGCCAATATGGGCATCCAGGTCCCGCTATTGGTTATTGACCGGAGACGTGTCTCGGTCATGTCTACATTGTTCTCGAACCCGTAGGGTCCGCACGCTTAAGGTTTCGATGACAGTTATATTATGAGTTTATGAGTTTTGATGTACCGAAGGAGTTCGGAGTCCCGGATGAGATCGGAGACATGACAAGGAGTCTCGAAATGGTCGAGACGTAAAGATCGATATATTGGACGACTATATTCGGACATCGGAAAGGTTCCGAATGATTCGGGTATTTTTCGGAGTACCGGGTAGTTACGGGAGAAGTAATGGGCCTTGATGGGCTTTAGTGGGAAGAGGAAAAAGGCTGCTGCGCCCCCCCTCCCCTTTGGTCCGAATTGGACTAGGGAAAAGGGGGCCGGCCACCTCTCCTTCTCCTCCTATTCCTTCTCCCTTCCTCCCCTCTTGGTGGACTCCTACTAGGACTTGGAGTCCTAGTAGGACTCCCTATCCTGGCCGCACCTTTGCCTTGGCCGGCCTCCTCCTCCTCCATCCTTTATATACGGAGGCAGGGGGCACCTCTAGACACACAAGTTGATCCACGTGATCTGTTCCTTAGCGTGTGCGGTGCCCCCTGCCACCATATTCCTCGATAATACTGTAGCGGAGTTTAGGCGAAGCCCTGCTGCTGTAGTTCATCAAGATCGTCACCACGCCGTCGTGCTGACGGAACTCTTCCCCGATACTTTGCTGGATCGGAGTCCGGGGATCGTCATCGAGCTGAACGTGTGCTCGAACTCGGAGGTGCCGTAGTTTCGGTGCTTGATCGGTTGGATCGTGAAGACGTACGACTACTTCCTCTACGTCGTGTCATCGCTTCCGCAGTCGGTCTGCGTTGGGTACGTAGACAATACTCACCCCCTCGTTGCTATGCATCACATGATCTTGCGTGTGCGTAGGAATTTTTTTGAAATTACTACGTTCCCCAACAGTGGCATCCGAGCCTAGGTTATTTATGTTGATGTGATATGCACGAGTAGAACACAAGTGAGTTGTGGACGATACAAGTCATACTGCCTACCAACATGTCATACTTTGGTTCGGCGGTATTGTTGGACGAGACGACCCGGACGAACCTTACGCGTACGCTTACGCGAGACCGGTTCCCTCGACGTGCTTTGCACATAGATGGCTTGCGGGCGACTGTCTCTCCAACTTTAGTTGAACCGAGTATGGCTACGCCCGGTCCTTGCGAAGGTTAAAACGGAGTCTATTTGACAAACTATCGTTGTGGTTTTGATGCCTAGGTGAGATTGGTTCTTACTTAAGCCCGTAGCAGCCACGTAAAACATGCAACAACAAAGTAGAGGACGTCTAACTTGTTTTTGCAGGGCATGTTGTGATGTGATATGGTCAAGGCATGATGCTGAATTTTATTGTATGAGATGATCATGTTTTGTAACCAAGTTATCGGCAACTGGCAGGAGCCATATGGTTGTCGCTTTATTGTATGCAATGCAATCGCGATGTAATGCTTTACTTTATTACTAAACGGTAGTGATAGTCGTGGAAGCATAAGATTGGCGAGACGACAACGATGCTACGATGGAGATCAAGGTGTCGCGCCGGTGACGATGGTGATCATGACGGTGCTTCGGAGATGGAGACCACAAGCACAAGATGATGATGGCCATATCATATCACTTATATTGATCGCATGTGATGTTTATCTTTTTATGCATCTTATCTTGCTTTGATTGACGGTAGCATTATAAGATGATCTCTCACTAAATTATCAAGAAGTGTTCTCCCTGAGTATGCACCGTTGCGAAAGTTCTTCGTGCTGAGACACCACGTGATGATCGGGTGTGATAGGCTCTACGTTCAAATACAACGGGTGCAAAACAGTTGCGCACGCGGAATACTCAGGTTATACTTGACGAGCCAAGCATATACAGATATGGCCTCGGAACACGGAGACCGAAAGGTCGAGCGTGAATCATATAGTAGATATGATCAACATAGTGATGTTCACCAATGAAACTGCTCCATCTCACGTGATGATCGGACATGGTTTAGTTGATTTGGATCACGTGATCACTTAGAGGATCAGAGGGATGTCTATCTAAGTGGGAGTTCTTAAGTAATATGATTAATTAAACTTTAATTTATCATGAACTTAGTCCTGGTAGTATTAGCATATCTATGTTGTTGATCAATAGCTCGCGTTGTTGCTTTCATATGTTTATTCTGATATGTTCCTAGAGAAAATTGTGTTGAAAGATGTTAGTAGCAAAGATGCGGATTGGATCCGTGATCTGAGGTTTATCCTCATTGCTGCACAGAAGAATTATGTCCTTGATGCACCGCTAGGTGACGGACCTATTGCAGGAGCAGATGCAGACGTTATGAACGTTTGGCTAGCTCAATATGATGACTACTTGATAGTTTAAGTGCACCATGTTTAACAGCTTAGAATCGGGACTTCAAAGACGTTTTGAACGTCATGGAGCATATGAGATGTTCCAGGAGTTGAAGTTAATATTTCAAGCAAATACCCGAGTTGAGAGATATGAAGTCTCCAACAAGTTTTATAGCTAAAAGATGGAGGAGAATCGCTCAACTAGTGAGCATGTGCCCAGATTGTCTGAGTACTGCAATCGCTTGAATCAAGTGGGAGTTAATCTTCCAGATAAGATAGTGATTGACAGAATTCTCTAGTCACCATCACCAAGTTAGTAGAACTTCGTGATGAACTATGATATGCAAGGGATAACGAAAACGATTCCCAAGCTCTTCGTAATGCGGAAATTGACGAAGGTAGAAATCGAGAAAACCATCAAGTGTTGATGGTAGACAAGACCACTAGTTTCAAGAAAAGGGCAGAGGGAAGAAGGGGAACTTCAAGAAGAACAACAAGCAATTTGCTGCTCAAGTGAAGAAGCCCAAGTCTGGTCCTAAGCCTGAGACTAAGTGTTTCTACTGCAAAGGGACTGGTCACTGGAAGCGGAACTACCCCAAGTGATTGGCAGATAATAAGGATGGAAAAGTGAACATAAGTATATTTGATATACATGTTATTGATGTGTACTTTACTAGTGTTTATAGCAACCCCTCAGTATTTAATACTAGTTCAGTTGCTAAGATTAGTAACTCGAAACGGGAGTTGCAGAATAAACAGAGACTAGTTAAGGGTGAAGTGACGATGTGTGTTGGAAGTGGTTCCAAGATTGATATGATCATCATCGCACACTCCCTATACTTTCGGGATTAGTGTTGAACCTGAATAAGTGTTATTTGGTGTTTGCGTTGAGCATGAATATGATTTGATCATGTTTATTGTAATACGGTTATTTATTTAAGTAAGAGAATAAATTGTTGTTCTGTTTACATGAATAAAACCTTATATGGTTACACACCCAATGAAAATAGTTCGTTGGATCTCGATCGTAGTGATACACATAATCATAATATTGAAACCAAAAGATGCAAAGTTAATAATGATAGTGCAACTTATTTGTAGCACTGCCGTTTAGGTCATATTGGTGTAAAGCGCATGAAGAAATTCCATGCTGATGGGATTTTGGAATCACTTGATTATGAATCACTTGATGCTTGCGAACCATGCCTTTTGGGCAAGATGACTAAAACGCCGTTCTCCGGAACAATGAAGCAAGCAACAGATTTATTGGAGATCATACATACTGATGTATGTGGTCCGGTGAATATTAAGGCTTGCAGCAGGTATCATTATTTTCTGACCTTCACAGATGATTTGAGCAGATATGGGGATATCTACTTGATGAAACATAAGTCTGAAACATTTGAACAGTTCAAAGAATTTCAGAGTGAAGTGGAAAATCATCGTGACAAGAAAATAAAAGTTTCTACGATATGATCGCAGAGGTAAAATATTTGAGTTACGAGTTTGGTCTTCAATTAAAAACAATGTGGAATAGTTTCACAAACTCATGCCACATGGAACACCACAGCATAATGGTGTGTCCGAACGTCATAACCGTACTTTATTAGATATGGTGCAATCTATGATGTCTCTTACCGATCTACCACTATCGTTTTGGAGTTATGCATTAGAGACAGCTGCATTCACGTTAAATAGGGCACCATCTAAATCCGTTGAGACGACACCGTGTGAACTATGGTTTGGCAAGAAACCTAAGCTGTCGTTTCTTAAATTTGGGGTAGCGATGCTTATATGGAAAAAGTTTCATCCTGATAAGCTCAAACTCAAATCAGAGAAGTGCGTCTTCATAGGATACCCAAAGGAAACTATTGGATACACCTTCTATCACAGATCCGAAGGCAAGATTTTTGTTGCTAAATTCGGAAACTTTCTGGAGAAGGAGTTTCTCTCGAAAGAAGTGAGTGGGAGGAAAGTAGAACTTGACGAGGTAACTATACCTGCTCCCTTATTGGAAAGTAGTACATCACAGAAAACTGTTTCTGTGACACCTACACCAGTTAGTGAGGAAGCTAATGATGATGATCATGAAACTTCAAGAACAAGATACTACTGAGCCTCGTAGATCAACCAGAGTAAGATCCGCGCCAGAGTGGTACGATAATCCTTTTCTGGAAGTCATGCTACTAGATCATGATGAACCTACGAACTATGAAGAAGCAATGGTGAGCCCAGATTCCGCAAAGTGGCTTGAAGCCATGAAATCTGAGATGGGATCCATGTATGAGAACAAAGTTTGGACTTTGGTTGACTTGCCCGATGATCGGCAAGCAATTGAGAATAAATGGATCTTCAAGAGGAAGACGGACGCTGATAGTAGTGTTACTATCTACAAAGCTAGAATTGTCGCAAAAGGTTTTTCGACAAGTTCAAGGTGTTGACTATGATGAGAGCTTCTCACTCGTATCTATGCTTGAGTCTGTCCGAATCATGTTAGTAATTGCCGCATTTTATGAAATCTGGCAAATGGATAAACAAAACTGCATTCCTTAATGGATTTATTAAAGAAGAGTTGTATATGATGCAACAGAAGGTTTTGTCAATCTGAAAGGTGCTAACAAAATGTGCAAGCTCCAGTGATCCATCTATGGACTGGTGCAAGAATCTCGGAGTTGGAATATACGCTTTGATGAGTTGATCAAAGCATATAGTTTTATACAGACTTGCGGTGAAGCCTGTATTTACAAGAAATTGAGTGGGAGCACTACAACATTTCTGATAAGTATATGTGAATGACATATTGTTGATCGAAAATAATGTAGAATTATTCTGTAAAGCATAAAGGAGTGTTCGAAAGGAGTTTTTCAAAGAAAGACTTCGGTGAAGCTGCTTGCACATTGAGCATCAAGATCTATATAGATAGATCAAGACGCTTGATAAATTTTTTTCAATGAATACATACCTTGATAAATTTTTGAAATAGTTCAAAATGGAACAGTCAAAGAAGGAGTTCTTGCCTGTGTTGCAAGGTGTGAAATTGAGTAAGACTCAAGACCCGACCATGGCAGAAAATAGAAAGAGAATGAAAAGTCATTCCCTATGCCTCAGTCATAGGTTCTATAAAGTATGCTATGCTGTGAACCAGACATATTGTATACCTTGCTCTGAGTTTGTCAAGGGAATACAATTTTGATCTAATAGTAGATCACTGGACAACGGTCAAGAATATCCTTAGTAAGGACTAAGGAGATGTTTCTCGATTATGGAGGTGATAAAAGAGTTCGTTGTAAAAGTTACATCGGTGCAAACTTTTACACCGATCCAGATGACTCTAGGTCTTAATCTGGATACATATTGAAAGTGGGAGAAATTAGCTAGAGTAGCTCCGTACAGAGCATTGTAGACATAGAATATTTGCAAAATACATACGGCTCTGAATGTGACAGACCCGTTGACTAAGCTTCTCTCACGAGCAAAACATGATCACACCTTAGTACTCTTTGGGTGTTAATCACATAAGCGATGTGAACTAGATTATTGACTCTAGTAAACCCTTTGGGTGTTGGTCACATGACGATGTGAACTATGGGTGTTAATCATATACAAATATGAATATTGGTGTTAAATCACATGGCGATGTGAACTAGATTATTGACTCTAGTGCAAGTGGGAGACTGAAGGAAATATGCCCTAGAGGCAATAATAAAATTATTATTTATTTCCTTATTTCATGATAAATGTTTATTATTCATGCTAGAATTGTATTAACCGGAAACATAATACATGTGTGAATACATAGACAAACAGAG
Organism: Triticum aestivum; assembly: GCF_018294505.1. Lineage (NCBI taxonomy): Eukaryota > Viridiplantae > Streptophyta > Magnoliopsida > Poales > Poaceae > Triticum > Triticum aestivum. The sequence goes on along the minus strand of NC_057809.1, from coordinate 222,915,069 downwards.
TGTCACTAGTATGCCTCTACTTGACTAGCTCGTTAATCAAAGATGGTTATGTTTCCTAACCATGAACAATGAGTTGTTATTTGATTAACGAGGTCACATCATTAGTTGAATGATCTGATTGACATGACCCATTCCATTAGCTTAACACACGATCGTTTAGTATGTTGCTATTGCTTTCTTCATGACTTATACATGTTCCTATGACTATGAGATTATGCAACTCCCGTTTGCCGGAGGAACACTTTGGGTGCTACCAAACGTCACAACGTAACTGGGTGATTATAAAGGAGCATTACAGGTGTCTCCAAAAGTAGATGTTGGGTTGGCGTATTTCGAGATTAGGATTTGTCACTCCGATTGTCGGAGAGGTATCTCCGGGCCCTCTCGGTAATGCACATCACATAAGCCTTGCAAGCATTGCAACTAAGATGTTAGTTGTGAGATGATGTATTATGGAACGAGTAAAGAGACTTGCCGGTAACGAGATTGAACTAGGTATTGGATGCCGACAATCGAATCTCGGGCAAGTAACATACCGATGACAAAGGGAACAACGTATGTTGTTATGCGGTCTGACCGATAAAGATCTTCGTAGAATATGTAGGAGCCAATATGGGCATCCAGGTCCCGCTATTGGTTATTGACCGGAGACGTGTCTCGTTCATGTCTACATTGTTCTCGAACCCGTAGGGTCCGCACGCTTAAGGTTTCGATGACAGTTATATTATGAGTTTATGAGTTTTGATGTACTGAAGGAGTTCGGAGTCCCGGATGAGATCGGGGACATGACGAGGAGTCTCGAAATGGTCGAGATGTAAAGATCGATATATTGGACGACTATATTCGGACATCGTAAAGGTTCCGAATGATTCGGGTATTTTTCGGAGTACCGGGTAGTTACGGGAGAAGTAATGGGCCTTGATGGGCTTTAGTGGGAAGAGGAAAAAGGCTGCTGCGCCCCCCCTCCCCTTTGGTCCGAATTGGACTAGGGAAAAGGGGGTCGGCCACCTCTCCTTCTCGTCCTATTCCTTCTCCCTTCCTCCCCTCTTGGTGGACTCCTACTAGGACTTGGAGTCCTAGTAGGACTCCCTATCCTGGCCGCACCTTTGCCTTGGCCGGCCTCCTCCTCCTCCATCCTTTATATACGGAGGCAGGGCGCACCTCTAGACACACAAGTTGATCCACGTGATCTGTTCCTTAGCCGTGTGCGGTGCCCCCTGCCACCATATTCCTCGATAATACTGTAGCGGAGTTTAGGCGAAGCCCTGCTGCTGTAGTTCATCAAGATCGTCACCACGCCGTCGTGCTGACGGAACTCTTCCCCGACACTTTGCTGGATCGGAGTCCGGGGATCGTCATCGAGCTGAACGTGTGCTCGAACTCGGAGGTGCCATAGTTTCGGTGCTTGATCGGTTGGATCGTGAAGACGTACGACTACTTCCTCCACGTCGTGTCATCGCTTCCGCAGTTGGTCTGCGTTGGGTACGTAGACAATACTCTCCCCCTCGTTGCTATGCATCACATGATCTTGCGTGTGCATAGGAAATTTTTTGAAATTACTACGTTCCCCGACATATATCATGTTCACCGTTTTGACTTGGGGGGGGGGGGATTTCTTCTGTCCCCCGGTGTTCGGCTACCGAGGCTCTTCATCCTCGTCCTCACTTTGTGATCCCTTTTCTTTGTTTTCGGCATTTAACTTGCCAGCCTACTTGAAGACCCGACAATCCCTGTTGGTATGATTGGCTTGCTTATCCAGGGTGCCGTGAATTTGGCACGGACGGTCGAGTATGTAGTCCAGGCTGGAAGGTCCTTCGTTGTTTTTTGTAGGATTTCTTCCGTTGGCCGGACTTGGAGCCACTGAATCTGGCGTTGACTGTGGTGTCCTCGGTGTTGTCGCCATTGCTTCTGCGCTTGTGTCTATTGCGCCGGAGCTTGCCGGTGCTATTCTTGGCCTCGGTGGGGCCTGCCTAGCTGGCTGTGTTTTTGCTACGAGCCAGCCAGCTGTCCTCGCCTGTGCAAAAGCGGGTCATGAGTGCCGTAAGGGCTGCCATTGACTTCGGCTTTTCTTGTCCAAGGTGGCGTGCTAGCCATTCGTCACTGATGCTGTGTTTGAAGGCTGCTAGGGCCTCGGCATCCAGACAGTCAACAATCTGATTCTTTTTGGTTAGGAACCTAGTCCAGAATTTTCTGGCTGATTCTCTGGGTTGTTGAACTATGTGGCTTAGGTCATCGGCATCTGGTGGCCAGACATAAGTTCCTTGGAAGTTGTCGAGGAAAGCCTCTTCCAAGTCCTCCCAGCTGCCAATGGAGTTCTCAGGCAGGCTATTTAACCAGTGTCGAGCTGGTCCTTTGAGTTTTAATGGGAGGTATTGGATGGCATTGAGGTCATCTCCTCGGGCCATGTGTATGTGAAGAACAAAATCTTCGATCCACACTGTGGGGTCGGTTGTTCCGTCGTATGATTCAATATTGACAGGCTTGAACCCCTCGAGGAATTCATGATCCAGCACCTCGTCTGTGAAGCAGAGAGGGTGTGCGACACCTCTATAGCGGGCCGCGTCACGGCGTATCTCCGATGACGTCCGTCTGTGGTTATCGGCCCAGGTGTGATTAAGTTTGTCACGTCCGAATAGGTAGCTGTCGTCCCGAGTATGGAAACGTCCTCGCGATCCGTATATATATCTGTTGCGTCCTACTCTATTGTACAATTCCTGCCGAAGATCGTATGTATGGTCCCGAGCTGGTCTGTCCTTGTTTTTGTCAGGCGGTGGGGCGGGCTGCTGTTTGGCCCGAGTTGCCGCTTTATCCCGACCGTGGGGTGGCCGTTCAGCCGCCCTGTCCCGACCACGTGGTGGTCGGTCCGCACTACGCGAGGGAGATATGTGCTCCGGCGCCTCCTCATCGAATTGAGGTAGCAGTCTGCGTTTTGGGTAGCTCTTGGCTGGGCGGTTGAGGTCGTATTCCTCGGCTGTCAGGACATCGGTCCATCTGTTGACGAGCAGGTCTTGTTCAGGTTGAAGCTGTTGTTGTTTCTTTTTCAGGCTCCTTGCCGTGGCTATGAGATGAAGCTTAAAGCGCTCCTGCTCGAGAGGATCCTCAGGCACGATGAAGTCTTTGTTGCCAAGGCTTGTCTCCTCCTCAGAGGGTGGGCGATAACTATCATCCTCCGAGTCAACTTCTATGGCCTGTTCGTCAGGGTTGTCTTGCCTGTTGTCGTGTTCCTGTTCGGATGTAGCCCCGATAGGGTCTTCATTGTTTTCAGCGTCACCTGGAGTACTTTTTTCTTCGGTGCTAGTGTTGCCATCCTTTGAGAGGCGGTTCTTGGGGCGGCATTTGGGCCGCGGCGCTTGGACTGTGTCTCGGAGGTTTTATTCGCATCTGGCTCTTCTTTATCGTCGCCAGATCCTTTAGGTGTGTCAACCATGTACATGTTGTATGAAGAGGTAGCTGTCCAACGTCCAATGAATGGCGGGTCTTGGCCCTGCTCCTCGTCGGCATCGTCGTCCATACTGTCGATGTCTTCGGAGCCATAGTCAAGCACATCGGTTAAGTCATCGACGGTGGCTATGAAGTGGGTGGCGGGTGGGAAGCAAAATTCCGCATCGTCCGTCTCTAGCTCGAACCAGACATAGTTCGGCTGTGAGTCCTTCTCCAAGGAAAAATTCTTTAAAGATTTTAGCACGTCAACCAAAGGCGAGTGCGGAAAAACATCAGCGGCACTGAACTTGAAGATCGATAACCGATCTAGCTCGGTGTCCGCAGGCATACACAGTCCGGAACTTATAGCCGGGGACGAGTCCGAAGTTCCGTTGAAGCGAATATTGCAGGGCGTCGAGTCCATGTGCGGCTCCAACGCCTCGGACTCTCCGGCCTCAGATGGCTCGATCTGCTTGGGCTCTAAGGTCATTGCAGCCGCAGGAACCATCTCCTGGGTGTGATCCGATGACAGATTTAAGTCACGTTCATCGGGATGAGGGGGAGCGATCACCGTGGGCTCAAATCCCTCAAAGATCAAGTCTGCACGGATATCCGCGGCATACTTCAGGCTTTCGAATCCGACCTGATGGCCAGGGGCGTAGCTGTCGATCTGCTCCAGATGGCCAAGCGAGTTGGCCCACAGTACGAAGCCGCCGAATACGAAGATCTGTCCGGGGAGGAAGGTTCCTCCTTGGACAGCGTCATTATTGACGATTGAAGGGGCCATCGAACCTTTCATCGATGGCACAGTGGAACTCTCAATGAAAGCACCAGTGTCGGTGTCAAAACCGGCGGATCTCGGGTAGGGGGTCCCGAACTGTGCGTCTAGGATCGATGGTAACAGGAGACAGGGGACACAATGTTTACGCAGGTTCAGGCCCTTTCTATGGAGGTAATACCCTACGTCTTGCTTGATTGATATTGATGAATATGAGTGTTACAAGAGTTTATCTACCACGAGATCGTAATGGCTAAACCCTAGAAGCCTAGCCTATGAATATGGTAATGAGTACATGTGTTGTCCTTTCCGGACTATTCCCTTCGGTTTATATAGACACCAAGGGGATCTAGGGTTTACATGGAGTCGGTTACATAAGACGGAATCTTCAGTCGCCAAGCTTGCCTTCCACGCCAAGTAGAGTCCAATCCGCACACGGTGCAGTCTTCGGTCTTCATGTCTTCATAGCCGATCAGTCCGGCCCATGGATAATAGGCTGGACGCCCGAGGACCCCTTAGTGCAGGACTCCCTCAGTCTTGTCCATCACATCATTCTCTAATGATGTGATCCCGTTCATCAAATGACAACACATGTCTATGGCTAGGAAACTTAACCATCTTTGATTAAAGAGCTAGTCAAGTAGAGGCATACTAGGGACACTCTGTTTGTCTATGTATCCACACATGTATTAAGTTTCCGGTTAATACAATTCTAGCATGAATAATAAACATTTATCATGATATAAGGAAATATAAATAACAACTTTATTATTGCCTCTAGGGCATATTTCCTTCAGTCTCCCACTTGCACTAGAGTCAATAGTCTAGATTACATAGTAATGATTCTAACACCCACACTACACCACAACACTACATTGACGACATGCATCTGTTGGTAAAAGTGTTCATCACCGACACTTTTTTCGTCCCAAACTATACCGATGCATAGATTCTCGGTGTTATGTAGGCTCATGACACATTATCTGTCACCAAAGCATCATCACACCACCGATGTAATTTCTATCGGTAGACACAAGCTTTACTAATAGGCTGCGTGTCGCCGATTCATTACGACTGAGAAAGTGTCGGTATTGTTTAGGTTGGGTCCACCCGAGAGTAGTGGACAGGCCACGCAAAACGCCAATTCCCAAATAATGAAGTCGTTCCCCTCTCACCCCTGTCCCGCTGCCCACACGCAACACACACCCGTAAACCTAACCCTCTCGCGCCACCGCCGCCTCCACGACCCCGCCCGCTGCTCCCCTCGCGCTCGTCATCGGACCCCGGGCATCCTTTCCCTTAGCCCGTAGCCGGAACATCGCCGTTCGCGACAGAGGAGCATCGTTCGCCCACGACCCGCTCCCGAGGAGCAGCAACACCGTCCGCTGCTGAGGAGCCGTCCGCCGTTCTTTCTCCTCCAATGGCGAAATTTGTACCAGTTGAGCCCCATTGCGCTGCCCCACCTCCAAACCTCGACAAGTAAGCTACAATTCTTCACGCTGCCTGCTCCCCTTGTTATCTCCCATCTCCATTGTTGGCCACGAGGTCAAATTAGGGTTTAGAAATTAGATAGTACATGAGCTTAATCGAAGGGGAAAAATGAACATTTGACCACCAGTTAGTATAAGGATTCAATCGTTGGTGGTTGGAGGTAAGATTCACTCTAGCTCGCCATGAATTTGGATGGGAGCATGTTTCTGTTTGAAGGAAGGCGAGAGATGGATAACGCGGGGAAGAAGTAGCATGGTTTACTAGCTTGTACTAACATTGGAAGTATGTGTTGGGGAACGTAGTAATTTCAAAAAATTTCCTACGCACACGCAAGATCATGTGATGCATAGCAACGAGGGGGAGAGTATTGTCTACGTACCCAACGCAGACCGACTGCTGAAGCGATGACACGACGTAGAGGAAGTAGTCGTACGTTTTCACGATCCAACCGATCAAGCACCGAAACTACGGCACCTCCGAGTTCGAGCACACGTTCAGCTCGATGACGATCCCCGGACTCCGATCCAGCAAAGTGTCGGGGAAGAGTTCTGTCAGCACGACGGCGTGGTGACGATCTTGATGAACTACAGCAGCAGGGCTTCGCCTAAACTCCGCTACAGTATTATCGAGGAATATGGTGGCAGGGGGCACCGCACACGGCTAAGGAATAGATCACGTGGATCAACTTGTGTGTCTAGAGGTGCCCCCTGCCTCCGCATATAAAGGATGGAGGAGGAGGAGGCCGGCCAAGGCAAAGGTGCGGCCAGGATAGGGAGTCCTACTAGGACTCCAAGTCCTAGTAGGAGTCCACCAAGAGGGGAGGAAGGGAGAAGGAATAGGAGGAGAAGGAGAGGTGGCCGGCCCCCTTTTCCCTAGTCCAATTCGGACCAAAGGGGAGGGGGGGCGCAGCAGCCTTTTTCCTCTTCCCACTAAAGCCCATCAAGGCCCATTACTTCTCCCGTAACTACCCGGTACTCCGAAAAATACCCGAATCATTCGGAACCTTTCCGATGTCCGAATATAGTCGTCCAATATATCAATCTTTACGTCTCGACCATTTCGAGACTCCTCGTCATGTCCCCGATCTCATCCGGGACTCCGAACTCCTTCGGTACATCAAAACTCATAAACTCATAATATAACTGTCATCGAAACCTTAAGCGTGCGGACCCTACGGGTTCGAGAACAATGTAGACATGACCGAGACACGTCTCCGGTCAATAACCAATAGCGGGACCTGGATGCCCATATTGGCTCCTACATATTCTACGAAGATCTTTATCGGTCAGACCGCATAACAACATACGTTGTTCCCTTTGTCATCGGTATGTTACTTGCCCGAGATTCGATCGTCGGTATCCAATACCTAGTTCAATCTCGTTACCGGCAAGTCTCTTTACTCGTTCCGTAATACATCATCTCACAACTAACATATTAGTTGCAATGCTTGCAAGGCTTATGTGATGTGCATTACCGAGAGGGCCCAGAGATACCTCTCCGACAATCGGAGTGACAAATCCTAATCTCGAAATACGCCAACCCAACATCTACCTTTGGAGACACCTGTAATGCTCCTTTATAATCACCCAGTTACGTTGTGACGTTTGGTAGCACCCAAAGTGTTCCTCCGGCAAACGGGAGTTGCATAATCTCATAGTCATAGGAACATGTATAAGTCATGAAGAAAGCAATAGCAACATACTAAACGATCGTGTGCTAAGCTAATGGAATGGGTCATGTCAATCAGATCATTCAACTAATGATGTGACCTCGTTAATCAAATAACAACTCATTGTTCATGGTTAGGAAACATAACCATCTTTGATTAACGAGCTAGTCAAGTAGAGGCATACTAGTGACACTCTGTTTGTCTATGTATTCACACATGTATTATGTTTCCGGTTAATACAATTCTAGCATGAATAATAAACATTTATCATGAAATAAGGAAATAAATAATAACTTTATTATTGCCTCTAGGGCATATTTCCTTCAGTCTCCCACTTGCACTAGAGTCAATAATCTAGTTCACATCGCCATGTGATTTAACACCAATATTCATATTTGTATATGATTAACACCCATAGTTCACATCGTCATGTGACCAACACCCAAAGGGTTTACTAGAGTCAATAATCTAGTTCACATCGCTTATGTGATTAACACCCAAAGAGTACTAAGGTGTGATCATGTTTTGCTCGTGAGAGAAGCTTAGTCAACGGGTCTGTCACATTCAGAGCCGTATGTATTTTGCAAATATTCTATGTCTACAATGCTCTGTACGGAGCTACTCTAGCTAATTGCTCCCACTTTCAATATGTATCCAGATTAAGACCTAGAGTCATCTGGATCGGTGTAAAAGTTTGCACCGATGTAACTTTTACAACGAACTCTTTTATCACCTCCATAATCGAGAAACATCTCCTTAGTCCTTACTAAGGATATTCTTGACCGCTGTCCAGTGATCTACTATTAGATCAAAATTGTATTCCCTTGACAAACTCAGAGCAAGGTATACAATATGTCTGGTTCACAGCATAGCATACTTTATAGAACCTATGACTGAGGCATAGGGAATGACTTTTCATTCTCTTTCTATTTTCTGCCATGGTCGGGTCTTGAGTCTTACTCAATTTCACACCTTGCAACACAGGCAAGAACTCCTTCTTTGACTGTTCCATTTTGAACTATTTCAAAAATTTATCAAGGTATGTATTCATTGAAAAAATTTATCAAGCGTCTTGATCTATCTATATAGATCTTGATGCTCAATGTGCAAGCAGCTTCACCGAAGTCTTTCTTTGAAAAACTCCTTTCGAACACTCCTTTATGCTTTACAGAATAATTCTACATTATTTCCGATCAACAATATGTCATTCACATATACTTATCAGAAATGTTGTAGTGCTCCCACTCAATTTCTTGTAAATACAGGCTTCACCGCAAGTCTGTATAAAACTATATGCTTTGATCAACTCATCAAAGCGTATATTCCAACTCCGAGATTCTTGCACCAGTCCATAGATGGATCGCTGGAGCTTGCACATTTTGTTAGCACCTTTCGGATTGACAAAACCTTCTGTTGCATCATATACAACTCTTCTTTAATAAATCCATTAAGGAATGCAGTTTTGTTTATCCATTTGCCAGATTTCATAAAATGCGGCAATTACTAACATGATTCGGACAGACTCAAGCATAGATACGAGTGAGAAGCTCTCATCGTAGTCAACACCTTGAACTTGTCGAAAAACCTTTTGCGACAATTCTAGCTTTGTAGATAGTAACACTACTATCAGCGTCCGTCTTCCTCTTGAAGATCCATTTATTCTCAATTGCTTGCCGATCATCGGGCAAGTCAACCAAAGTCCAAACTTTGTTCTCATACATGGATCCCATCTCAGATTTCATGGCTTCAAGCCACTTTGCGGAATCTGGGCTCACCATCGCTTCTTCATAGTTCGTAGGTTCATCATGATCTAGTAGCATGACTTCCAGAAAAGGATTATCGTACCACTCTGGCGCGGATCTTACTCTGGTTGATCTACGAGGTTCAGTAGTATCTTGTTCTGAAGTTTCATGATCATCATCATTAGCTTCCTCACTAACTGGTGTAGGTGTCACAGAAACAGTTTTCTGTGATGTACTACTTTCCAATAAGGGAGCAGGTACAGTTACCTCGTCAAGTTCTACTTTCCTCCCACTCACTTCTTTCGAGAGAAACTCCTTCTCCAGAAAGTTTCCGAATTTAGCAACAAAAATCTTGCCTTCGGATCTGTGATAGAAGGTGTATCCAATAGTTTCCTTTGGATATCCTATGAAGACGCACTTCTCCGATTTGAGTTTGAGCTTATCAGGATGAAACTTTTTTCATATAAGCATCGCAACCCCAAATTTAAGAAACGACAGCTTAGGTTTCTTGCCAAACCATAGTTCACACGGTGTCGTCTCAACGGATTTAGATGGTGCCCTATTTAACGTGAATGCAGCTGTCTCTAATGCATAACTCCAAAACGATAGTGGTAGATCGGTAAGAGACATCATAGATTGCACCATATCTAATAAAGTACGGTTATGACGTTCGGACACACCATTATGCTGTGGTGTTCCATGTGGCATGAGTTTGTGAAACTATTCCACATTGTTTTAATTGAAGACCAAACTCGTAACTCAAATATTTTACCTCTGCGATCATATCGTAGAAACTTTTATTTTCTTGTCACGATGATTTTCCACTTCACTCTGAAATTCTTTGAACTGTTCAAATGTTTCAGACTTATGTTTCATCAAGTAGATATCCCCATATCTGCTCAAATCATCTGTGAAGGTCAGAAAATAATGATACCTGCTGCAAGCCTTAATATTCACCGGACCACATACATCAGTATGTATGATCTCCAATAAATCTGTTGCTTGCTTCATTGTTCCGGAGAACGGCGTTTTAGTCATCTTGCCCAAAAGGCATGGTTCGCAAGCATCAAGTGATTCATAATCAAGTGATTCCAAAATCCCATCAGCATGGAATTTCTTCATGCGCTTTACACCAATATGACCTAAACGGCAGTGCTACAAATAAGTTGCACTATCATTATTAACTTTGCATCTTTTGGTTTCAATATTATGATTATGTGTATCACTACGATCGAGATCCAACGAACTATTTTCATTGGGTGTGTAACCATATAAGGTTTTATTCATGTAAACAGAACAACAATTTATTCTCTTACTTAAATGAATAACCGTATTACAATAAACATGATCAAATCATATTCATGCTCAACGCAAACACCAAATAACACTTATTCAGGTTCAACACTAATCCCGAAAGTATAGGGAGTGTGCGATGATGATCATATCAATCTTGGAACCACTTCCAACACACATCGTCACTTCACCCTTAACTAGTCTCTGTTTATTCTGCAACTCCCGTTTCGAGTTACTAATCTTAGCAACTGAACTAGTATTAAATACTGAGGGGTTGCTATAAACACTAGTAAAGTACACATCAATAACATGTATATCAAATATACTTATGTTCACTTTGCCATCCTTATTATCTGCCAATCACTTGGGGTAGTTCCACTTCCAGTGACCAGTCCCTTTGCAGTAGAAACACTTAGTCTCAGGCTTAGGACCAGACTTGGGCTTCTTCACTTGAGCAGCAACTTGCTTGCTGTTCTTCTTGAAGTTCCCCTTCTTCCCTCTGCCCTTTTCTTGAAACTAGTGGTCTTGTCTACCATCAACACTTGATGGTTTTCTCGATTTCTACCTTCGTCAATTTCCGCATTACGAAGAGCTTGGGAATCGTTTTCGTTATCCCTTGCATATCATAGTTCATCACGAAGTTCTACTAACTTGGTGATGGTGACTAGAGAATTCTGTCAATCACTATCTTATCTGGAAGATTAACTCCCACTTGATTCAAGCGATTGCAGTACTCAGACAATCTGGGCACATGCTCACTAGTTGAGCGATTCTCCTCCATCTTTTAGCTATAAAACTTGTTGGAGACTTCATATCTCTCAACTCGGGTATTTGCTTGAAATATTAACTTCAACTCCTGGAACATCTCATATGCTCCATGACGTTCAAAACGTCTTTGAAGTCCCGATTCTAAGCCGTTAAACATGGTGCACTTAAACTATCAAGTAGTCATCATATTGAGCTAGCCAAACGTTCATAACGTCTGCATCTGCTCCTGCAATAGGTCCGTCACCTAGCGGTGCATCAAGGACATAATTCTTCTGTGCAGCAATGAGGATAAACCTCAGATCACGGATCCAATCCGCATCTTTGCTACTAACATCTTTCAACACAATTTTCTCTAGGAACATATCAGAATAAACATATGAAAGCAACAACGCGAGCTATTGATCAACAACATAGATATGCTAATACTACCAGGACTAAGTTCATGATAAATTAAAGTTTAATTAATCATATTACTTAAGAACTCCCACTTAGATAGACATCCCTCTAATCCTCTAAGTGATCACGTGATCCAAATCAACTAAACCATGTCCGATCATCACGTGAGATGGAGCAGTTTCATTGGTGAACATCACTATGTTGATCATATCTACTATATGATTCACGCTCGACCTTTCGGTCTCCGTGTTCCGAGGCCATATCTGTATATGCTTGGCTCGTCAAGTATAACCTGAGTATTCCGCGTGCGCAACTGTTTTGCACCCGTTGTATTTGAACGTAGAGCCTATCACACCCGATCATCACGTGGTGTCTCAGCACGAAGAACTTTCGCAACGGTGCATACTCAGGGAGAACACTTCTTGATAATTTAGTGAGAGATCATCTTATAATGCTACCGTCAATCAAAGCAAGATAAGATGCATAAAAAGATAAACATCACATGCAATCAATATAAGTGATATGATATGGCCATCATCATCTTGTGCTTGTGATCTCCATCTCCGAAGCACCGTCATGATCACCATCGTCACCGGCGCGACACCTTGATCTCCATCGTAGCATCGTTGTCGTCTCGCCAATCTTATGCTTCCACGACTATCACTACCGTTTAGTAATAAAGTAAAGCATTACATCGCGATTGCATTGCATACAATAAAGCGACAACCATATGGCTCCTGCCAGTTGCCGATAACTTGGTTACAAAACATGATCATCTCATACAATAAAATTCAGCATCATGCCTTGACCATATCACATCACAACATGCCCTGCAAAAACAAGTTAGACGTCCTCTACTTTGTTGTTGCATGTTTTACGTGGCTGCTACGGGCTTAAGTAAGAACCAATCTCACCTACGCATCAAAACCACAACGATAGTTTGTCAAATAGACTCCGTTTTAACCTTCGCAAGGACCGGGCGTAGCCATACTCGGTTCAACTAAAGTTGGAGAGACAGTCGCCCGCAAGCCATCTATGTGCAAAGCACGTCGAGGGAACCGGTCTCGCGTAAGCGTACGCGTAAGGTTGGTCCGGGTCGTCTCGTCCAACAATACCGCCGAACCAAAGTATGACATGCTGGTAGGCAGTATGACTTGTATCGTCCACAACTCACTTGTGTTCTACTCGTGCATATAACATCAACATAAATAACCTAGGCTCGGATGCCACTGTTGGGGAACGTAGTAATTTCAAAAAATTTCCTACGCACACGCAAGATCATGTGATGCATAGCAACGAGGGGGAGAGTATTGTCTATGTACCCAACGCAGACCGACTGCGGAAGCGATGACACGACGTAGAGGAAGTAGTCGTACGTCTTCATGATCCAACCGATCAAGCACCGAAACTACGGCACCTCCGAGTTCGAGCACACGTTCAGCTCGATGACGATCCCCGGACTCCGATCCAGCAAAGTGTCGGGGAAGAGTTCCGTCAGCACGACGGCGTGGTGACGATCTTGATGAACTACAGCAGCAGGGCTTCGCCTGAACTCCGCTACAGTATTATCGAGGAATATAGTGGCAGGGGGCACCGCACACGGCTAAGGAACAGATCACGTGGATCAACTTATGTGTCTAGAGGTGCCCCCTGCCTCCGTATATAAAGGATGGAGGAGGAGGAGGCCGGCCAAGGCAAAGGTGCGGCCAGGATAGGGAGTCCTACTAGGACTCCAAGTCCTAGTAGGAGTCCACCAAGAGGGGAGGAAGGGAGAAGGAATAGGAGGAGAAGGAGAGGTGGCCGGCCCCCTTTTCCCTAGTCCAATTCGGACCAAAGGGGAGGGGGGGCGCAGCAGCCTTTTTCCTCTTCCCACTAAAGCCCATCAAGGCCCATTACTTCTCCCGTAACTACCCGGTACTCCGAAAAATACCCGAATCATTCGGAACCTTTCCGATGTCCGAATATAGTCGTCCAATATATCGATCTTTACGTCTCGACCATTTCGAGACTCCTCGTCATTTCCCCGATCTCATCCGGGACTCCGAACTCCTTCGGTACATCAAAACTCATAAACTCATAATATAACTGTCATCGAAACCTTAAGCGTGCGGACCCTACGGGTTCGAGAACAATGTAGACATGACCGAGACACGTCTCCGGTCAATAACCAATAGCGGGACCTGGATGCCCATATTGGCTCCTACATATTCTACGAAGATCTTTATCGGTCAGACCGCATAACAACATACGTTGTTCCCTTTGTCATCGGTATGTTACTTGCCCGAGATTCGATCGTCGGTATCCAATACCTAGTTCAATCTCGTTACCGGCAAGTCTCTTTACTCGTTCCGTAATACATCATCTCACAACTAACATATTAGTTGTAATGCTTGCAAGGCTTATGTGATGTGTATTACCGAGAGGGCCCAGAGATACCTCTCCGACAATCGGAGTGACAAATCCTAATCTCGAAATACGCCAACCCAACATCTACCTTTGGAGACACCTGTAATGCTCCTTTATAATCACCCAGTTACGTTGTGACGTTTGGTAGCACCCAAAGTGTTCCTCCGGCAAACGGGAGTTGCATAATCTCATAGTCATAGGAACATGTATAAGTCATGAAGAAAGCAATAGCAACATACTAAACGATCGTGTGCTAAGCTAATGGAATGGGTCATGTCAATCAGATCATTCAACTAATGATGTGACCTCGTTAATCAAATAACAACTCATTGTTCATGGTTAGGAAACATAGCCATCTTTGATTAACGAGCTAGTCAAGTAGAGGCATACTAGTGACACTCTGTTTGTCTATGTATTCACACATGTATTATGTTTCCGGTTAATACAATTCTAGCATGAATAATAAACATTTATCATGAAATAAGGAAATAAATAATAACTTTATTATTGCCTCTAGGACATATTTCCTTTAGTATGACCTTTCCAGGTTTAAGGGGCATGGCATGTTGGCACCAGTCACAGCCGACGGATGGCAGAGCAATGATGTGCATCCGCTGGTTAACGAGAGATCTGAGGTGCGACTTTTTAATTATAGCATTATATATGTTTACTTGTATTGCAATGTAGCATTCAGTTTTGGAAATGGGAGCCAAGATGTTCATTACTATATGCTAGGTTGTGAACTATGTACCTATGTTTGCCTTATACAATGTTAAACTACATATGCAGGGTTCTTATGTTTATGGCATCAATGGGAATAAGTATCTAGTTTCTCTAGCAGTACTATGGTTTACAATCTTTGGAGTGTTTTTTTTTGTGATTATGTACCACAGAATTCTCCGTTCTTTCAGAAAATACCCTGCATCACCATTTTATTTGTGCGTTTAAGAGTAATGTATAAAGTCTAATTTCATTCAACTTCCATGAACGATTCATGATTTCTACAGGTGGTAGTTAGCCTCCATTAGTCAAAGCTGTAGCTGAACAATTAAACAAGTTGCTGAGGAGCTGCCTCCTTGCTACCAAGGAGAATCAGCGCAGGCTGCTGCCAAGGACCGCCATCCGCTAGTAAGGAGCAGCATTTCCACTCGCGTCCGAGGAGCACCATCCGGCCTGCTGCTGAGGAGTACCATCTACAGTCAAGGAGCAGCACTATCGTCGGCTACCAAGGAGAATCTTCCGCCGCCGAGGAGCAACAGCTATATCCGCCGCCGAGGATAGCCACGCCATGCTGCCATCCACTTCTGAGGAGCACCATCCACCCCACTAAGGAGCAGCAGCTTCGTTCACCGTGGAGGAGCAGCCACGACATCCTACACAATGGACAATCACATTGTTTGCGTCTGAGGAGTACCGTCCACCCCGCCAAGGGGAAGCAGTGTTGTCTGCCGCCCAGGAGCAGCCGCGACGTCCGCTGCTAAGGAGCCACCGGCATCTTCTGTCCCGGTTGCCCCCTTTACATGCCCGTGCCTCTTGTACCACAAAGGTAATATGCAAATATTCTCTTATCTATCTTCCCATATGTTACTATCTATAGTTCACATTGTTTGAATGGTTTGTGTCCTGAATCCCTATAGCATGCCTCACATGAACTTGTCTCGATATCTGTATTATGTGGTTACTGCTACTTTTTTTTCATTTCCATTTCAATGAGTCCGATCTCTTATTCTACTTATGATTTCCCATAGGAGTCAGATTAGATGATGAGATCTAGTATTTGGAAAAATAGGGTTATAGATCTGCCACTCATCAGGATGGCCAGCTGTTCACATTGGATTACCAGCCACTTCTATATTTTTCGTCGTTCCAATTGTGTTCTATCAGTCGACCAAGCTCATTTCCATATGTTTGGATTCTAATTTTTCTTGTGGCTGACTGTGCCATGTATGAGTAGGCATGCTTTTATTTTTCTGAAATTTGTTTCTTGTGGTTACTGTTTGTGCAATATGAGTTGGATTTATGTACTCATGGATGACTGTTTGTGCAGATAAGCTACAACCTACAAGTAGTTTTCTTGTAGGAGCTTGTACCCTACCAGGCCTGGGGTGTAGGTTGTAGGGGAAGGAGGGGGAAGGGCGAGGGCTGGTGCGCGGCGGCCACCGCGCGTGGCGCCGTCCTTGCGACGGGAGGAGCAGCGGCGAAAGCAGGAGGCGGCTAGGGTTTAGGTCTCCCGGCTCCCTAAGAGAAACCGAGCAAATATTGATTGCTTCTTGCTTGATTAGATTGATACATCTCCTCTCCTTATATAGAGAGGTTTACTTGAATCCTAAGCAAACGATCCTAATACGATAAGAAAATTGGGCTAAGCCCCTAATTAAGATACTTGGGCCATAACCCACTGGGCTAAGCCCCTATGCCGGTCATAACACTTCTCCCCGCCTGCGCAAACAGCTCGTCCTCGAGCTGTAAGGTGGGGAAGCGCTTGCTGAAATCCTCGAGGTGATCAACCAGCGTCAAACACCTTCACGACAGCTGGGTCGGCAAGGTCAGCGGCGACGACGTCTTCCGGAATGTAGTCTGCAACCTCCAGGTAGAAGAGTCACGGGCAGGCGTGGCCGGGCGTGTAGGGATCATCGCAGTTGAGGCACAACCCTTGGCGGCGACGCTTGAGTAGCTCGGCCGAGGTGAGCCGGCGGAACGGGCGCGCCGCGGTCGCGGCAAGGGGTTCCGCGGAAGCCTGAATAGTCTGACCCAGAGCGGGATCTGGCCAGGGTAGCGACCCAGTGGCCCGGGATGGTGACTCCTGCTGGACGGCCACCGCGCGGCGCTCAAACGCGCGGGCGTAGTACATGACCGTCTGGATATCCTGGGTGTAACGCCCACGATGCGGCTATAGCTCCCATGTGTCGAAGCACGACTTAGAGGCATAACCGCATTGTAAGCAATGTCGCAAGTGAGGTGATCTTCACACAACCCATGCAATGAATAAGGAAAAGAGATACATAGTTGGCTGACACTCGCCATGTCACACAAATAGCATAAATAACATTACATTCATCCAGTTACACTCAAGGTCCGACTACGGAACCAAAATAAAGATAAACCCCAAATGCAACAATGTCCCCGATCGCCCCAACTGGGCACCACTACTGATCGTTTGGAAAGGAAACGTAGTATCGTCCTGAGTCCTCATCGAACTCCCACTTGAGCTCAGTCGAATCACCTGGAGCGGTATCATCGGTCCCTACATCTAGGTTTTGAAGTAATCTGTGAGTCACGGGGACTCAGCAATCTCACACCCTCACGATCAAGACTATTTAAGCTTATAGGAAGGGTAAAAGGTATGATGTGGAGTTGCAGCAAGCGACTAGCATATATGGTGGCTAACATACGCAGAAGAGAGTGAGAAGAGAAGGAAAAGGCACGGTCGAAGAACTATGATCAAGAAGTGATCCTAGAACAACCTACGTTCAAGCATAACTCGAGACCGTGTTCTCTTCCCAGACTCCGCCGAAAAGAGACCATCACGACCACACACTCTGTTGATTCATTTCAATTAAGTTAAGCTTTAGGTTATCTACAACCGGACATTAACAAATTCCCATCTGCCCATAACCGCGGGCATGGCTTTTGAAAGTTCAAATCCCTGCAGGGGTGTTCCAACTTAGCCCATCACAAGCTCTCACGGTCAACGAAGGATATTCCTTCTCCAAAGAAAATCTGATCAGACTCAGAATCCCAGTTACAAGACATCTCGACAATGGTAAAACAAAACCAGCAAAGCCACCCAAATGTGCCGACAAATCCCGATAGGAGCTGCACATATCTCGTTCTCAAGGCACAATGTATGAGCAAGACGTCGGGTAGCCAGCCCAGAGTTGCCCCTGGTAGCCCCGGACATTGCTCAGTTTGAACCAACACTTAGAGAAGCACTGGCCCGGGAGGGTTAAAATATAGATGACCCTTGAGTCCATGAAACCCAAGGGAAAAAGGCTAGGTGGCGAATGGTAAAACCAAGGTTGGGCCTTGCTTGAGGAGTTTTATTCAAGGCGAACTGTCAAGGGGTTCCCATTATAACCAAACCGTGTAAGGAACGCAAAATCAAGGAACATAACACCAGTATGACGGAAACTAGGGCGGCAAGAGTGGAACAAAACACCAGGCTTAAGGCCGAGCCTTCCACCCTTTACCAAGTATATAGGTGCGTTAAAATAGACAAGATATAATAATGATATCCCAACAATGAACATGTTCCAACAAGGAACAAACTCCAATCCCAACAACGGTTTGCTAGGACAAGGTAGGTTAGAGGTTTGACATGGCAATATGGGAGGCATGAAAGCAAGTGGTAGGTATCGTAGCATAGGCATAGCAAAAGAGCGAGCATCTAGCAAGCAAAGATAGAAATGAATTCGAGGGTATGGTCATCTTGCCTGCAAAGTTCTCCGAGTTGACGTTAGCTTGATCCTCGTAAACGTACTCAATGGGCTCCTCGATCATGTACTCGTCTCCTGGCTCTACCCAAGCAAGAACAACAAGCAAAGGTAGATACAATCAACCACGTGCAATGAACAAACAACATGATGCAAAACATGGCATGATATGCGGGATGTGATATGCGATGCATATGCAAGTTACGGAAAGGAATGATTGAACCTGGCTTCAACTTGGAAAACCAATAGTGCCACTGGAAAGAGGAGTTTATTTCGGTCGAAATTGATATAAAGATCACCGGAATTGGATGCACGGTTTGGAAATGACAAGCAAAACAAATATGGCACCGATCTGCGATTAACAACACGAGACCATCTAAATGCATCAAGAACAACATGCTACAGCACTCTAACATAAAAACAAAATACATGGCAGGGATCCACTCAAGATGCATGACAAAAGATGAACATTGATCTACGACTAATTCACTCAATAGCAGGTTCAAACAAGCAGGGCAAAAGTGCAAAAGATAATAGGTTACAGACTTGGTGAAAATAACATCAAGTCAGGAATTTAACATCAGGAAGCAATGTTCAGAGCAAGATAACTACATGCTACAGGAACATATCATGGCAAAGCAAGGCATGGCATGAAGCTACTCAAAGCATACAACAAAAGTCCCTTACTGACCATAAGCCAAAAGGGATCAGAAAATACAATAGCAACCATGTGAACGTAGCAATTATCGTTAACAGATTCAGACTTAGTAGAAAACTGGAACATGGCAAAACAAATATCAAGTAGGCATGTTTACGAGCTCGATGCACTCACCACAAGGCATTGCATGACAAACTAAGCATACACCCAGCAAGTAGACATGGCATAGAAGCTTAACATGGCAAGAACAACAACATAGCATGTACGGATCAACTACAACAACCTCGGCAAAAATGCTTAACATGTAAACATTCTGCCAGGAACATTTTAAAGCAAAAGTAGAGCTCGATTGACTCAAGCTAGGGTGCTTCATAAATGCAAACAAAGACATGGATGGATAGAGCACCACAATATCTACAAAACATCCTTACTGATCATGCTCAACAGAGGCATGGATCACTCGGTAGCAACATGAATACATGGCATAAAAATATTGACAGGGCAAAGACTTAGAATATTTCTAAGGCCCTGAAATCAGCAACATTACAAGAGCTACTTTGCATGCTTGTGCTAGTCACCACAGAGATCACAAAAATGCATGGCATACACCCCTGTAAAGATGGCATGGCATACTTCAAATCACATGTAGGGCTCAAGTTCATAGCATGCACACATTAATCATGGCAAAAATGACAAATATCCAATTGCTGATATGAATTTGAAACTAACAGAAACTAGCACTCTTCCAACAACATTTAGGGCATCAATATGAGCCCAAATGAACATGATGCAATGAGATGAAATGAAGTACTCGTCGAGACGAACATTTTGATATGCTACACACACGAATCGGAGCAACAGTGATGAAGTTATGACATGATGAACATATGCAAAAAATACTATGATGAGGGCAAAAA
This sequence comes from Triticum aestivum, assembly GCF_018294505.1. NCBI lineage: Eukaryota > Viridiplantae > Streptophyta > Magnoliopsida > Poales > Poaceae > Triticum > Triticum aestivum. Next base: position 222,895,098 of record NC_057809.1, on the reverse strand, counting down.
GTCAACCCAATCTAGGGTTTCAGATCTGGATCCAGATCGGATTGAGGTACTGTAGCTGCACGGAACCCGATGATCGCCGGCCGGAGTTGGAGCTTGAGTCGCCGGAGCTTCGGTCGGCCGAAGCTGCAAGGAAGAGGACGGAGGGGCCGGCGAGGTGGCGCTGCGGTGGTGCGGCGAGGTGGCGCCGGGCGCGGCTGCCGGCGTCGGAGCGAGGTGACGGGGAGCCTCGGGCGGCGCGGGCGCGAGGAGGAAAGACGGCGGGCGCGAGGAGGAAGACGGCGGGCGCGGGCGGCGCGGTGGCCTCCGCGGGCCGAGCGGGCCGCGCGGCGGCCCGGCAAAGTGGGGCTCCCGCGGATGCCACGTGTCGAGCGGGGATAGGCTGAGGTGGCGCGGACGCGTCCAGTCCCCTCCGAACGTGTCCGGCGGCGCGAGGATCGGATTTAAGGTTTCGTCCGTGATTTCGGGGAGGGGATCTATATTTATCGGTAGAGGGAGCTAGGAGGCTCCAAATGAGGTGCGGTTTTTGGCCACGCGATCGTGATCGAATGATCTAGATGATGGAGGAGGTTTAGGTGGGTTTTGGGCCACTTTGGAGGGGTGTTGGGCTGCAACACACATGAGGCCTTTTCGGTTACTCGGTTAACCGTTGGAGTATCGAACGAAGTCCAAATGGCACGAAACTTGACAGGCGATCTACCGGTAGTAAACCAAGGCCGCTTGGCAAGTCTCGATCCAATCCGAGAACGTTTAATACCCGCACACAAAAAGAGGTAGAAAGGGACACCGGAGGACATAGGAGCGCTGTAATGCAAAATGGACAACGGGGAAAATGCTCGGATGCATGATACGAACACGTATGCAAATGCAATGCACATGATGACATGATATGAGATGCATGACAAAGAAAAAACAACACGAAGAGAAAAACCCGACAACGAGGAAATATCATAACTTAGTGCCGGAAATGGCAAGAGTTGGAATACAAATATGGTAGGTCACATACGGGTTGTTACAACACTCCACCACTATGAAAGGATCTCGTCCCGAGATCTAGGACTAGAAAACCCCGGGTACTCAGAATGGAGGTGGTCCTCACGTTCCCAGGTGGCTTCACGGTCGGAATGATGTGACCACTTGACTTTCAGGAATTTGATAGACTTGTTGCGAGTCTTGCGCTCAGTTTTTTCAAGAATGTCAACGGGGTGCTCATGATAAGACATGTCTTCTTGGAGATCAATCTCTTCGAAGTTGATGGTGCGGTCAGGAGTCTTGAAACACTTGCGGAGTTGAGACACGTGAAACACGTCGTGCACGTTTGCAAAGTTGGACGGAAGTTCAAGTTGATAGGCGAGATTGCCTCTTTTGCCAATGATCTTGAAAGGACCCACGTATCTAGGGGCAAGCTTCCCTTTGATACTGAAGCGACGAGTACCTTTCATTGGAGAGACGCGGAGGTAGACATGGTCTCCGATCTCGAAAGCCAAGTCACGATGCTTGCTATCATAGTAACTCTTCTGGCGCGATTGCGCGGCTTTGAGATTTTCACGAATGACTTTGCACATTTCTTCAGCCTCTGTGATCAAGTCATTGCCAAGAAGTTGACGTTCACCAGTCTCTGACCAGTTAAGAGGAGTACGGCAGTTCCTGCCATAGAGAATTTCGAACGGGGCCTTGCCCGAACTCGCTTGGAAGCTGTTGTTGTAGAAGAACTCGGCATATGGAAGACAATCTTCCCACTTCATACCGAAAGAGATGACACAAGCCCTGAGCATATCTTCAAGAATCTGATTTACTCGCTCGACTTGGCCACTGGTTTGAGGATGAAAAGCTGTGCTGAAGCGAATGTTGGTGCCCATGGCCTTCTGAAAGGAATCCCAGAACTTGGAGGTAAAGATGCTGCCACGATCTGAAGATATCAACTGCGGAATGCCGTGCAGAGAGAAAATCCTGGAGCTATATAGCTCTGCCAACTAAGCTGCTGTGATAGATTCTTTGATAGGAAGAAAATGAGCCACTTCGGTGAGCTTGTCGATGACAACGAAGATAGCATCATTGCCACGCTTGGACTTTGGAAACCCAGTCACTAAGTCCATGTCAATGTGGTCAAACTTCCATTCTAGAATGGAAAGAGGTTGGAGGAGACCAGCTGGTCGTTGGTGTTCTACTTTCACTCTTCTGGAGACATCACATTCGTTCACGAACTGAGCAATCTCGCACTTCATTCGAGTCCACCAATACGACTGCTTCAGGTCCTGGTACATCTTTGTACTACCAGGGTGAATAGAGAGGAGTGAATTGTGAGCCTCGTTCATAATGACTTTACGAAGGTCACCCTTAGGAACAAGAATGCAATCCTCGAAGAATAGAGTATCCTTGTCATCAAGACGATAGCACTTGTACTTGGGTTGACTCTTGGCAATCCCAATCTTCACCTTCTTCACCATAGCATCAAGAAGTTGAGCCTCGCGAATCTGATCTTCCAAAGTAGGAGAGACTTGGAGGTTGGCAAGAAATCCTTGAGGAACAACTTGTAGATTGAGTTTGCGGAAAGCTTCACAAAGCTCTAGTTGATAAGGCTTGATAATCAGACTGTTGCAGTAAGCTTTCCTGCTCAAAGCGTCGGCAATTACATTGGCCTTGCCTGGAGTATATTCGATACTCGGATTATACTCTTCAATCATTTCGACCCAATGAGTCTGCCTGAGGTTGAGGTTTGGCTGAGTGAAGATGTACTTGAGACTCTTATGATCAGTGAAGATGTCCACTTTTCTTCCCAATAAGAGATGTCTCCATGTTAAAAGAGCATGGACAACTGCCGCCAACTCGAGGTCATGAGTGGGGTAGTTCTTTTCGTTGGGCTTCAACTGGCGAGAGGTATAGGCCACAACTTTCTTCTCTTGCATCAACACTACACCAAGACCTTGAAGGGAAGCATCACAGAAGACCTCGAATGGTTTGGATTCATCAGGAGGAGTCAGAACTAGAGCAATGACTAACTTCTCTTTCAGGGTGTTGAAAGCGATGTCACATTCAGGCGACCAGCCGTACTTCATATGCTTCTGTAGAAGGTTGGAAAGAGGCTTCGCGATCTTAGAGAAGTTCTCAACGAACCTTCGATAATAGCTTGCGAGCCCAAGGAAACTGCGGAGTTGCTTCACATTTTGAGGTGGTTCCCAATTCACAATTACAGACACCTTCTCAGGATTAACAGCTATGCCCTTGGCGGAGATGATATGTCCAAGGTAGAGAACCTCATCAAGCCAAAACTCGCACTTTGAAAACTTCGCATAGAACTGATGTTCTTTGAGTTTATCCAGCACCAATCTCAAATGCTTGGCATGATCCTCCTTGTTCATGGAAAAGACCAAAATGTCATCTAGGTAGACCAAGACGAAGTCATTTGTGTAGGCGTTGAAGATGAAGTTCATCATGCGAGAGAATGTTGGCGGAGCATTGACAAGGCCGAAATACATGACAGTGTATTCATATGAACCATAGCTTGTTCTGAATGCTGTCTTGGGGATATCCTCTTCACGAATGCGAATATGATGATAGCCCATACGGAGATCAAGCTTGGAGAATACTTGAGCACCTTTGAGTTGTTCAAACAGCTCGTTGATGTTGGGAAGTGGGTACTTGTTCTTTATGGTGTTCTTGTTCAATGGACGGTAGTCGACACAAAGTCGGTCTGTTCCATCCTTCTTCTTGACGAAAAGAACACCACAACCCCATGGAGAAGAACTTGGTCGGATGAGACCCATACGCTCTTGAATATCGAGTTGCTTCTTCAGCTCCTTCAACTCTTTAGGTCCACGCTTGTAAGGACGTTTGCAAACAAGTTCCATGCCAGGCTCAAGATCGATGACGAATTCAACTGGCCGATGCGGAGGCATTCCTGGAAGCTCTTCTGGAAAGACGTCTTGATATTCGCAAACGACTCGAATCTGAGAGATGACATCCAGCTCGCCCTTCTCATTGAGAGAAAATAGTCGGATAGTATCATCACGAGCAGCAAAGATGATAACATCCTTAGACGAATGTGTCAATTGAATCTGCTTGGCAGCACAATCAAGCTGACCCTTGTGCTTAGAAAGCCAGTCCATTCCGAGAATAAGATCAATATCCGAGTTACCCAGGACCATTGGAGAAGAAAGAAACTTATAGTCGCCCAACGTGATAGTGATATCCGGAGCCATCATTTTTGTGTTCATGAACAAACCCGGAGATGAAACCGCTATTGGCTTAGGCAAATCGACAGTATGGAAATCGTGCATGGATGCAAAAGGCTTCGATATGAATGACAAGGATGCACCAGTATCAAAAAGAACTCTTGCAGGGATATCGTTAACAGGAAGGTTACCCATGATGACATCTGGTGAGACCTCTGCCTGAGCTGCGTTCATCATGTTAATCTTAGCAGACTTGGGGTTATGCTTGACCACTGCAGTGCTAGCAGATGTCACAGGAGGAGGAGGAGGAGGACACCTCCGATTGAAGCATTTATTGGCATAGTGACCCTTCTACTGACACTTGTTGCACGTGACCTCCGAGAGCGGACGGTGATACGGAGCACTTGATCTTGGAGCTTGAGACGAAGTCTTGTTCTGAAAGCCTGGGTTGGGTGGGTGGGAAGATCCATTGCCACCTTTGCTCTTCTGCTGATAAGGCTGGCGGAACGGAGGCAACCAATACTTTTGATGCTTAGTTGCCACTTGAGTTGAGGAAGAAGGAGTTGCATCCCTGACTCGTTTCTTGGAAGCATCACACTTGAGCTGAGTTGTCTCTTGTTTCAGTGTCATGTTGTAAAACTCGTCGTACTTCTGCGGTTCAAAAGGCACAAGAGCAAGTTCAAGATCTTCTCTGAGGCCACCTCTAAACTGATAAATCATGCTCTTCTCGTCGGGGACGTCCTCCTTGGCGAAACGAGCGAGCTTCTGGAACATGATGTTATACTGGTAAACAGACAAGCTGCCTTGCTTCAGGTTGCGGAATTCCTCACGCTTGCTCTCAACAACACTCTGAGGAATGTGGTGAGCTCTGAAGTCTTGACGGAATTCATCCCAGGTAATCACACGACCTCCTCTGGAATCTTTTTATTGCTGATACCATTCTACAGCTTGGTCTTTGAGTTGGAACGAGGCAAACTTGACAAAGTCCTCAGGCCTGACGTTGCTGCACTCAAAATGCTTGTAGACATCCACGAGCCAATCATCAACGTCTGTTGCCTCGACACAGTTACTGAAGGTCTTTAGCTGGTTAGCGAGGAACTGGTTGAGTGTAGCAAACTGATTCTGATTGTTGCCATGGCTTTGATTCCCTTGGTTGCGCTCTTGCAAAATTTGCATGATCAGCTGCGTGTTTGCATTGGTAGCGGCCATCACAGCTTTCCATGCCTCCGAAGGTGGAGGTGGTGGTGGCGGATCTGGATTTGAACGCGTTGGAGGAGCCATCCTGAAGAGGGTGGCATCCGTTAGCATCTTGACTGACATATATTCAAGCTAAATCAAATGGATCGGAATTGCAATGTATAGTCTTAACATCCGAACAAAATGAACGAATGCATTCCAATTGAAATGGTCACACTTCCATAAATTGAGAAGCCACTTAGATAGAGGTAGAAGAATAAAACAACAAGGTACGGACAAGAACAAATACTTGGTGATGATTACCCAATCACAAACCAAATATCCGCGGAAGAAATACTAGAGCTACAAGAATTCCCACCTATGAAACTCCCGAAATTTTCCCGGTTATGCAATCAGGTGTTGGGGATACAGGGGAAGCATAATATCTCACCCAAAGCTAGCAAATCCTACATCCAGCTGTATCCATCCTTCAACACATAACCAAGAAACCTTCGGAAATCATTTACCTCAACCTTCGAAAAGCATCCGTTATACGAGTTATGGCAATACTCCCGAACTCCCGCCCCAGTACTGGGTGGCGTCGAGGTTATCTCACCAACAACTGCATAAAAGTGATTTTCAATGTCGGTGAAACTCAGGTATTGCAGAACTGCAACGATAAAATTGTGACGACAACACCTCTGAGCTCAACTCCCCGGGACACTGGAACAACCCCTAAATGTCAGGAGGTACCAAGAACAATGTTCTTGTCACAAAACCATCGGGACGATTCCAAGATACCCGCGTGATCCTAAATTTCTTTTAGTGAAATTTGAGAAGAGAAGAGTCAAAACTCTATGTCAGGATGGCTCACCAGAGCGACGAAGGGACTGAGGAGTGAACAGAATCCTACTCTCCGATATATATAATCCTAAATGACTCAAAACATTTTTCTAGACTCAACAACGCCAGTGATTTGATCAAGCAGGGGGCTCCTAAGGTCAGGGAAGGCTCTGATTACCAACTTGTAACGCCCACGATGCGGCTATAGCTCCCACGTGTCGAAGCACGTAGAGGCATAGCCGCATTGTAAGCAATGTCGCAAGTGAGGTGATCTTCACACAACCCATGTAATGAATAAGGAAAAGAGATACATAGCTGGCTTACACTCGCCACGTCACACAAATAGCATAAATATCATTACATTCATCCAGTTACACTCAAGGTCCAACTACAGAACCAAAATAAAGATAAACCCCAAATGCAACAATGTCCCCGATCGCCCCAACAGGGCACCACTACCGATCCTCTTGAAAGGAAACATAGTATCATCCTGAGTCCTCATCGAACTCCCACTTGAGCTCAGTCGAATCACCTGGAGCGGTTTCATCGGTCCCCGCATCTGGGTTTTGAAGTAATCTGTGAGTCACGGGGACTCAGCAATCTCACACCCTCGCGATCAAGACTATTTAAGCTTATAGGAAGGGTAAAAGGTATGATGTGGATGTAGCAAGCGACTAGCATATATGGTGGCTAACATACGCAAAAGAGAGTGAGAAGAGAAGGCAAAGGCACGGTCGAAGAACTATGATCAAGAAGTGATCCTAGAACAACCTACGTTCAAGCATAAATCGAGACCGTGTTCTCTTCCCGAACTCCGCCGAAAAGAGACCATCACGGCCACACACTCTGTTGATTCATTTTAATTAAGTTGAGCTTTAGGTTATCTACAACCAGACATTAACAAATTCCCATCTGCCCATTACCGCGGGCACAGCTTTCAAAAGTTCAAATCCCTGCAGGGGTGTCCCCACTTAGCCCATCACAAGCTCTCACGGTCAACGAAGGATATTCCTTCTCCCAAGACAATCCGATCAGACTCAGAATCCCAGTTACAAGACATCTCGACAATGGTAAAACTAAACCAGCAAAGCCACCCGAATGTGCCGACAAATCCCGATAGGAGCTGCACATATCTCGTTCTCAGGGCACAACAGATGAGCAAGACGTCGGGTAGGCCAGCCCAGAGTTGTCCCTGGTAGCCCCGGACATCGCTCAGGTTGGACCAACACTTAGAGAAGCAGTGGCCTGGGGGGTTAATATAAAGATAACCCTTGAGTCCACGAAACCCAAGGGAAAAAGGCTAGGTGGCGAATGGTAAAACCAAGGTTGGGCCTTGCTGGAGGAGTTTTATTCAAGGCGAACTGTCAAGGGTTCCCATTATAACCCAACCGTGTAAGGAACGCAAAATTAAGGAACATAACACCGGTATGACGGAAACTAGGGCGACAAGAGTGGAACAAAACACCAGGCATAAGGCCGAGCCTTCCACCCTTTACCAAGTATATAGGTGCATTAAAATAGACAATATATAATAATGATATCCCAACAATGAACATGTTCCAACAAGGAACAAACTCCAATCTTCACCTACAACTAGCAACGCTATAAGAGGGGCTGAGCAAAGCGGTAAAATAGCCAAACAACGGTTTGCTAGGACAAGGTGGGTTAGAGGTTTGACATGGCAATATGGGAGGCATGAAAGCAAGTGGTAGGTATTGTAGCATAGGCATAGCAAAAGAGCGAGCATCTAGCAAGAAAAGATATAAGTGATTTCGAGGGTATGGTCATCTTGCCTGCAAAGTTCTCCGAGTTGACGTTAGCTTGATCCTCGTAAATGTACTCAGCGGGCTCCTCGATCGCGTACCCATCTCCCGGCTCTACCCAAGCAAGAACACCAAGAAAAGGGAGATACAATCAACCACGTGCAATGCACAAACAACATGATGCAAAACATGTCATGATATGCGGGATGTGATATGCGATGCATATGCAAGTTTTGGAAAGGAATGATTGAACCTGGCCTCAACTTGGAAAACCAATAGTGCCACTGGAAAGAGGAGTTGATTTCGGTCGAAATTGATATAAAGATCACCGGAATCGGATGCACGGTTTGGAAATGACAAGCAAAACAAATATGGCACCGATCTGCGATTAACAACATGAGACCATCTAAATGCATCAAGAACAACATGCTACAGCACTCTAACATAACAACAAAATACATGGCAGGGATCCACTCAAGATGCTTGACAAAAGATGAACTCTGAGCTACGGCTAATTCACTCAATAGCAGGTTCAAACGAGCATGGCAAAAGTGCAAAAGATAATAGGTTACAGACTTGGTGAAAATAACATCAAGTCAGGAATTTAACATTAGGAAGCAATGTTCAGAGGAAGATAACTACATGCTACAGGAACATATCATGGCAAAGCAAGGCATGGCATGAAGCTACTCAAATCATACAACAAAAGTCCCTTACTGACCATAAGCCAAAAGGGACCAGAAAATACAATAGCAACGATGTGAACATAGCAATTATCGTTAACAAATTCAGACTTAGTAGAAAACTGGAACATGGCAAAACAGATATCAAGTAGGCATGTTTACGAGCTCGATGCATGCACCACAAGGCATTGCATGACAAACTAAGCATACACCCAGCAAGTAGACATGGCATAGAAGCTAAAAATGGCAAGAACAACAACATAGCATGTACGGATCAACAACAACAACCTCGGCAAAAATGCTTAACATGTAAACATTCTGCCAGGAACATTTTAAAGCAAAAGTAGAGCTCGATTCACTCAAGCTAGGGTGCTCCATAAATGCAAACAAAGACATGGATGTACAGAGCACCAGAATATCTACAAAACATCCTTACTGATCATGCTCAAAAGAGGCATGGATCACTCGGTAGCAACATGAATACATGGCATAAAAATATTGACAGGGCAAAGACTTAGAATATTTCTAAGTCCCTGAAATCAACAACATTACGAGAGCTACTTTGCATGCTTGTGCTAGTCACCACAGAGATCACAAAAATGCATGGCATACACCCCTGTAAAGATGGCATGGCATACTTCAAATCACATGTAGGGATCAAGTTCATAGCATGCACACATTAATCATGGCAAAAATGACAAATATCCAATTGCTGATTTGAATTTGAAACTAACAGAAACTAGCACTCTTCCAACAGCATTTAGGGCATCAAGATGAGCTCAAATGAACATGATGCAATGAGATGAAATGAAGTACTTGTCGAGACGAACATTTTTTGATATGCTACACGCACGAATCGGAGCAACGGTGATGAAGTTATGACATGATGAACATATGCAAAAAATACTGTGATGAGGGCAAAAAGTCAACCCGATCTTGGGTTTCAGATCTGGATCCAGATCGGATCAAGGTACTGTAGCTGCGCGGAACCCGATGATCGCCGGCCGGAGTTGGAGCTCGAGTCGCCGGAGCTTGGGTCGACCGAAGCTGCGAGGAAGAGGACAGAGCGGCCGGCGAGGTGGCGCTGCGGTGGTGCGGCGAGGTGGCACCGGGCGCGGCTGCCAGCGCCGGAGCTTGGCGGCGGGGTCGGCGGTCGCCGGCGAAGGAGTGCTGCGGCGCGCGGTGACCGGAGCCTCGGGGCGGCGCACGCGCGAGAGGAAGACGGCGGGCAGGGCGGCGCGGTGGCAACGGGCCGCGGGGCCTCCCGCGGGCCGAGGGGCCGGTGCGCGGCACGGTGAAGTGGGCTCCCGTGGATGCCACGTGTCGAGCGGGATAGGCTGAGGCGGCGGGCGGACGCGTCCGGTCCGCTCTGGACGTGTTCGGCGGCGCGAGGAGCTGATTTTTAGGGTTTCGTCCGTGATTTCGGGGAGGGGATCTATATTTATAGGTAGAGGGAGCTAGGAGGCTCCAAATGAGGTGCAGTTTTTGGCCACGCGATCGTGATCGAACGATCTAGATGATGGAGGAGGTTTAGGTGGGTTTTGGGCCACTTTGGAGGGGTGTTTGGCTGCAACACACATGAGGCCTTTTCGGTTCCTCGATTAACCGTTGGAGTATCAAACGAAGTCCAAATGGCACGAAACATGACAGGTGGTCTACCGGTAGTAAACCAAGGCCGCTTGGCAAGTCTCGGGCCAATCCGAGAACGTTTAATACCCGCACATGAAAAGAGGTAGAAAGGGACACCGGAGGACATAGGAGCGCCGGAATGCAAAACGAACAACGGGGAAAATGCTCGGATGCATGAGACGAACACGTATGAAAATGCAATGCACATGATGACATGATATGTGATGCATAACAAAGACAAAAAAACACGAAGACAAAAACCCGACAACGAGGAAATATCATAACTTAGTGCCGGAAATGGCAAGAGTTGGAATACAAATATGGTAGGTTACATACGGGGTGTTACACTGGGGTCCCTGAAGCTCCACGTCCATGCGGATGTTATCCGGAAGTCCACCGATAAAGAGGACGGCCCGCTGCTGCGCCGTCACGCCCGACATGTGGCATGCTAGGTCCTGGAAATAGTCGGCGAAGTCCTGAACCATGGAGGTGAAGGGAAGGCGGCCTAGCTCCGCCAGGAGGCTCTCGTAGATCGAGGGCCCAAAATGAAGGAGGCAGAGCTCGCGGAAGCGCTCCCAAGGGGGCATGGTGCCCTCGTCCTGCTCGAGGTCATAATACCAGGTCTGTGCCACGCTGCGGAGGTGATACGAGGCGAGCCAGGTATGCTCCGATGCGAGGGTGCGCTGCCCGTCAAAGAACTGGTCACACTGGTTGAGCCAATTGAGGGGATCCTCCGTGCTGTCATAGGCGGCGAAGTGTCTGGGTCGGAGCGCTGTGTCGAGCTGGCTCAAAGGTGCGGAGCAGCGAGGCGGGTGGCGCCTGGTCGAAGTACTCCTGGTAGGGACCCGCGGAGCTAGATGGCCCGCCGAACTGCGGAAACGGGGTCGGCTGCTCCAGAGCCGTGGTGTAGACCGACGATTGTGAAGACCCAGCCACCCACACTGGAAGTGGCGACGAGAAGGGCGGGAACCGGACCTGATGAATCGGGAGGCCGGTCGGTGAGGGTGCCCCCGAGCTAGGCAGGGGCGGTGCCGGTGGTTGGAGCATCGGTGGTGGGGGGTGGGCGGGAGTGTCGATAGCCGCGGGAGGGGTTGGCTGCAAGTCCACAGAGGGGCCGCGCCCGGCGTAGTCCCGCCGGGGAGTCCCGCTGGAAACGGCAGCAGGGGCTGCCCGGTGCAGGTCGGCGCGGAGAACGGCTGCAGCGGTCCGGTGGCCGCCGCCTGCGGCATCTGCTGTAGCGGCCAGGGGCCCGAGGACGGCGTCGGCGCCAAGGGCCAAAGGGGTGCGCCGTATGGAGAGACGCCCTGGGGTGGCCACGGCGTGTGGCCGTAGGCGGCTGGGGGCGCCGTCGGCAGGGGCATGTAGGGCCCGATCGCGTACTACTGCTGTTGCAGGTGGAGGCTCTGGACGGCGGTGACGAGGTCCCGCAAGGTGGCCGTGACCTGCTCCGGTGTGAAGATGGCGGACGGCGGTGGCCCAGGAGGAATTGTGGAGGACGGCGCGGCCGGGGTCGCAGTGGAGACGGGGCCCGCCAGCATGGTTGATCCGGCGGCGGACGTCGTCGGTGCGATGAGGGACGGCGCTGGCAGCATCGGCACGGTGAGGGACGACGCCATTGTCATCAGCGCAGTGGAGCCGCTGGAAAGCACCGGCGGCGGTGGTGGCAGCGACATGATCGGAACTTGGTCTCTGATTACCAAATTGGTAGGAGCTAGGGCCCTACCGGATCTAGGGCGTAGGTTGTAGGGGAAGGAGGGGGAAGGGCGAGGGCTGGTGCGCGGCGGCCGGCAGCGTGGCACCGTCCTTGCGACGGGAGCAGCGGCGGCGAAAGCAGGAGGCGGCTAGGGTTTAGGTCTCCATGCTCCCTAAGGGAAGCCGAGCAAATATTGATTGATTCTTGCTTGATTAGATTGATACATCTCCTCTCCTTATATAGAGAGGTTTACTTGACTCCTAAGCAAACGATCCTAATACGATAAGATAATTGGGCTAAGCCGCTAATTAAGATACTTGGGCCATAACCCACTGGGCTCAGCCCCTATGCCGGTCATAACATTTTCCTTTTGTCAAAATTTTCCAAGCATGTATGTTGTTTTATCAGTTTTTTATACAGAAGGAGTGGTATGCATAATTTTCTTGCCAAGGTCTCCATGATTTGTTGATACGAAAGTATCTTCTCTTAGAGATGGGCTCTCACTAGTGCACACATCAATATGCATGCCCCACAAGAAAGGTGCATCGTCGTAACTGTTTACGCGGAATACTCCGATACAAAGCTCGCTAGCCCATGACCCAGATAACGATCTCCACACAAGAAATTATTTAACACAATATTTTTAGAAGATATTACTCGTGTAATTTACTATTGGCACTTACAGTGCATTTGGTTTTATAGTGGGTGATAATCGAACTTAAACAACAATATTTCTCCTTTTACAGCTTGTTCAATAATTTGATGAATTAGTCAAAATGTCCTTCCTGCTTTGTGTACTGGGCACATCCAGTTCTAGTTTGTGCATGCTAACAAATCTATGTGCACTCTAGAATACTGGAGAAGTTAGCTCCTGTCATCTCCAACTTAATCTGTGTGCACTCTAGAATACTAGAACTTTACCAAAATTCTCTTACAATAATATGCAAGCCTAACCTTCTTATCTCCTTTTTATGTAACGAACGAGGACATGCTCTGGCTGAGCCATGCTTTCTTTGAACATAGCCATTAAATTTCGAAATCAGAGAAAAAGGTAAAATTGGTTTGCAAAGGGCATACGTTTAGTAATGCTGCCAACTAAAACTTGAGAGAAAATTAAAAATGGCTTCATATTGCATATATATCTGGTCTGTTCTACTAACTATATGGTAAGAAGCCGTAGCTCTCCATTTTCTTTGTGCCAAAGCTTGAATGATTCTTTTCAGTATTTGTTGCAACCATATTGTTCCCGCAGTTATATAGTTAAGTGATTTCAGCGGAAAACAAAATGCCTTCCTACTACTAACTATAGGCTAAAGATGGTCTTTGCAATGGCTTTGTTTTCACCAAGTGCACTTCCTGCTACTCAGGGGTACACGTATGTTTACAAGTTCATATCTTATTGTTTGATGATTGAGAAAGTTTCAAATGCAATCTCTCAACTTACAATAAGAACCTGACTTTTGGTTGATGTTCTTATAAGGACGGATATCTTTCGTAACCAAACTGTTTGCATTACATTTTCAATTTTTAGATCTTTGGAATGAAGGGGAACTCAGAAGTTTGAACAAACTCTCATTTCTAAGATTTCTCAAACATATGAATTCTTTTGTAGGGACATATGGCAGAAAATAGGAAGCCCACAAGTTGATCTAAGATGTTCCGGTGATCACTTTTGTTCATGACATGGTCAACACATTTTGTTCATATGGAAGTTGATGCTGACTTGGTGATCCAAGACTTGTCTCCTCCATAATATTTTTTTAGTAGTCAAGTGAACGAACAATTGTTCTCTTAGGAGCTTGGCAATCATATTTTGCAACAAGACACGTCTTGTAGTTTGACCTATGTATTTTCTCAATGCTTGTATCTAACTTGAGTGAAGAAAACTAATGAATCTTTTATATGTGTTGGATAATTGTATCGATCAATGGTATGTTGTGATGAATACACTAGTGCAATTGTTTGTATATGTATTGCATACTGAATATGAATTGAATATTAGGAATGAAATTTCATTCAAACTATGGTGCATATACATTTGTGCTGAAACGTAGAACCCTATCAGTAAATGTGTCGGCATAAGTATTGACCATCACACTTTCTGTCGGCATAGCGCACTACAGACAAACTGCCGGCGTATCAACCAACGTCGCACTATATGTCGGCATATCACACTGTCAGATGATCTGTCGGCATAGCATAGTCTGTCGGTGTAGAAATGCCTGTCGCCATAGATCTCATCAAGACTTTCATAATGTCTGTCGGGATAGATTTATCTGTCGCTAAAGACCTTTCCCGGCAGGACTATAGGCGACAGCTCCTTTCTGTTGGCAAAGGTTTTTGCCGACACTAAATGTGTCGCCTTAGGTGACCTACGTCGACAGATTGTTTGACACCGCTTTGAGTCTCATGGTGTAGTGCCATGGAGTCTTGGTGTTGATCATGTTTTGCTTGTGAGAGAGGCTTAGTCAATTGGTCTGCAACATTCAGATCCGTATGTATCTTGCAAATCTCTATGTCTCCCTCCTTGACTTGATCGCGGATGGAATTAAAGCGTCTCTTGATGTGCTTGGTTCTCTTGTGAAATCTGGATTCCTTTGCCAAGGCAATTGCACCAGTATTGTTACAAAATATTTTCAGTGGACCCGATGCACTAGGTATTACACCTAGATCGGATATGAACTCCTTCATCCAGACTCCTTCATTTGCTGCTTCTGAAACAGCTATGTACTCTGCTTCACACGTAGATCCCGCCATGATGCTCTGCTTAGAACTGCACCAACTGACAGCTCCACCATTCAATAAAAATATGTATCCGGTTTGTGACTTAGAGTCATCCTGATCAGTGTCAAAGCTTGCATCGACGTAACCGTTTACGACGAGCTCTTTGTCACCTCCATATACGAGAAACATATCCTTAGTCCTTTTCAGGTATTTCAAGATGTTCTTGACCGCTGTCCAGTGATCCACTCCTGGATTACTTTGGTACCTCCCTGCTAAACTAATAGCAAGTCACACAATAGGTCTGGTACACAGTATTGCATACATGATAGAACATGTGGATGAGGCATAGGGAATGACTTTCATTTTCTCTCTATCTTCTGAAGTGGTCGGGCATTGAGTCCGACTCAACTTCACACCTTGTAACACAGGTAAGAACCCTTTCTTTGACTGATTCATTTTGAACTTCTTCAAAACTTTATCAAGGTATGTGCTTTGTGAAAGTCCAATTAAGCGTCTTGATCTATCTCTATAGATCTTGATGCCCAATATATAAGCAGCTTCACCGAGGTCTTTCATTGAAAAATTCTTATTCAAGTATTCTTTTATGCTATTCAGAAATTCTATATCATTTCCGATCAACAATATGTCATCCACATATAATATCAGAAACGCTACAGAGCTCCCACTCACTTTCTTGTAAATACATGCTTCTCCAAAAGTCTATATAAAACCATATGCTTTGATCACACTATCAAAGCGTATATTCCAACTCCAAGAGGCTTGCACCAGTCCGTAAATGGATTGCCAGAGCTTGCACACTTTGTTAGCACCTTTACGATCGACAAAACCTTCTGGTTGCATTATATACAACTCTTCTTTAAGATATCTATTAAGGAATGCAGTTTTGACATCTATTTGCCAAATTTCATAATCATAAAATGCTGCAATTGCTAACATGATTCAGACAGACTTAAGCATCACTACAGGTGAGAAGGTCTCATCGTAGTCAATTCCTTGAACTTGTCGAAAACCTTTCACAACAAGTCGAGCTTTGTAGACATTAACATTACCGTCAGCGTCAGTCTTCTTCTTGAAGATCCATTTATTCTCTATTGCTTGCCGATCATCGAGCAAGTCAACCAAAGTCCATACACTACTGCAGGATGCTGCTAATGCGACACTACGATCAGAGACCCTTCGACGAAAGTGTGTGAGATGCAATAATCGCAAACGGTGGTGTAAAAAATTGTCAGAAAGGCGCAAAAAATTTGCGATGATGGATGCATCAAACACGGTTCATATTTTAGTTGCGTGTGCGATTCAGGGCATACAGTTTAGTTCAATTAGCCATTTTCGATGAGGAGGAACAAAAGAAACGGGCAGCCAGATGAAGGTGTGTGCGATGTACATCATACGGTTCACTTTGATGAATTGTTTGTGATTCGAAAACACAAAAGAAACAGTCAACCAGATCAAGGTGTGTGCAATGTACAACATACAGTTCACCCGGATGAACTATTTGTGATTAGGGAACACAAAAGAAATGGTCAGCCAGATCAAGGTGTGTGCGATGTACGGCATACGGTTCACCTAGATGAACTGTTTGCGTTGAGACAAGAGTCAATATAACAAATACCATAAATATTGCAAGGTTCAAATTCAAAGATTACAGCACGCAAATTCAAACATTGCAAGCTGCGTCATTTCTGAAAAGGGACCAGCCGCTGACAAGTCATGTATGGGTTTGACACAATAACTTCCAATTGCTTTTCCATATGCTCTTCCAATATGAAGTTTGTCATTTTTGGAGACACTTCCATTCCACAGTACTAGCCGGCTCTGATAATCATACCATTGATCTTTCCTAATTAAATGCGTGTTCAACCTCAGTATCCTCAGCACCTTTGCTCTGGCAAGAAAGAACTTGGCGAGTGTAATCTCCGGTGGGGTCCCTTGATAGGAGTTCAAAGTAATATTTGAGAGATGCAGATCCAGGCATTCAATGTGATTGTCGTTATAAACATCATCCACCTTCGGGCCTAATATGCACTGCAAAAGAAGAGAATGTGTTAGTGCCTACATGCAGTTTTGAACACCGCTACACGCCCATTTGGTTTGCAGTATTTGTAAAATGCACCAACGTGCCATCTTCGATCTGGCATGATTAACATGGGCCTTTGATTACAATCTAGAAACATGTAGCCTTCTTCACAAGAGGTTGGATTGGATGAAAAATTCCCTAAGAAAACTAGTACAAATGAATCCCAAGGAGAAATGCTTATGGATGATTGTAACCATATGAATGAAGCAACCAATAAGGGGTGGGGGTGTATGTCCTAAAATCCTCCAAAATTCCTTCAGAAATCGTAGTAAATTGTCATTGTAAACTTGGGAAAAGGTGCAAAAAATTGAACTCCCTTATGGTTAACATTTAACAGGAAAGGAACATCACCTTGATATACAACTTCTTCAGGCACGGAAAGCATCTCAGGCAACTGACAACTTGGTCCAGGTTGGGGCTGACAGATTCTAGTGCCAAGACTTTCACTGTGCCCAGAGTTTGGGTGAAGCTTCGCTGGATGATAGACGAACATACATCTTCAAAACTAGAAATAACGTTGATATCAAGAAGGAAAGGTATATAAGGCGACTGTTGTACCTGAAAGTTGTAGTATTTGACAGACGAGTAGCCCACGACTTTCAATTTCGGCACAGAAATGACATTGATTCTTGTTGGACCTTGTTGATCAACTACAAGTAATCTCTCAAGTGAAGGTGTGTCCTAGATGACCCTATTGTGGTCCACCTTTTGTGATCTCTCGTTGCAGCACCAGCAACACACATAAATAGTCCAGAGAGTCCTGGAGGTGATGTGCAAGGTACTCAACCAATTCATCGCCCGAAGACGAAGGAACTCGAGTGCAGTACAATCGTGGAGCAGGCGCTCCATATCATCCTTTGGGATGCGGACGGTGACGAGCTCGAGGTGCTTTAGTCGTGGTAGAAAAAAAGTGGGTGCGTCATTAAGGGGGAGGGAATGGCAGTTCATGAACTTGGCGAGGCGCAGCGTGGGCGCAAAGCGGAGTGCAGACGTTGGCAGCAAGCGCATATGCCCATCATTATAACTTAGCTTCTCGAGCTAATCTATGGCACGGGATCAGAACCACTCGTCAAGCTTGGCTCGGTCCTTGCCATTGGAACGGAACTTGCCCATGATAAGGCCTTTGATTGGGCCATCATGACTGCCGAGGATCTGGGAGAACACATCCAAGCTTTGGCGATAGCCATGGCAGAGCTTGTGGGCGTCGAGGAGGTCGACAGGGGTGCGGAGCCATAGGGTGCGCCACCGCCGGGAAAGGGCGGCTGTCCTCGCCCGATATTTGATTGGGAGGAGGGATATGATGACTATTGACATATCATCAGGGAGGTTGTTAATGAAGTCTAGGCCTGCCGGAGTCGCTTGCGGTTCTTTCTCGACCCGCATCCGCTTGTTGGCAGCCTCATTCCCCACCTCGTCGGCAGGGACGGAAACCTCTGTCTCCGTATTCACGTCGTACTCCGGTGCTTCAGCAGCCCCGGCGTAGCCACTCCCTCCGATGGGGCGCTTCGGCGGCATTCTCGTACAATGACGGCTTTGAGGACTCAGCGCAGCGTCGAGGATGCGGGCGGAGAGAGAGGAATTGTGTGTGTGGCGAGGATGGAGGGGTGCGGCCGCTCGTCGGCGCCATTAATATAGACCAGTGGGAGCGAGGTGGGCGGCGGTTCAAGGCTGTCTCGCTTCTCAGTGAGAACGACTGCTTAATCTCTAGTATGAAATCTATGCTTAATTACTGAATTTTAGTTGCAAAAAATAGATAGTGATATTGATTTTTAGCTGCATATTTTGAAAAATCACAGTGTCTCTTGGCTTAGCGCCGAAGTCTGGCTTTAATTTGCATACCATAATCTGAACCGTTTGCATTGAAGAGATGCACAGATCCTGCGTTGAATAGCTTGTATGCTTCCCGGTGAGCCTGCGCACCGGACTGTGCTCGCACGCCTCCCATTCAGTCAAGCAGCTATCCAAACGGCACCTCCTATAGCCATTAAAACCAAGACATGTGGCGTCACGTGAATGGTTAACCGAACACACACGGTTTGAATTATACAAACGTTTGAGATATTAAAGTGGCAGCTGTTTTTTTTCAAAATGTCTTTGTTGGCTGTCATTATTCGAGTGCGCCTTCTCTCAAAATGGACAAGAAAATACCACAACATGTCGGGTGCCCTTCCATGATAGCATGCCAAGTTTCATGAATTTAAGACGAGTTTTAGATTTACTAGAATTAAAAAATAAAGTATCTCAATGTTTTGCCGGCAATCAATGGTGCCCTGGTGTTTGAAATTAATTCCCATTTCTTGCATGCACCCAAGGACACAGATTTGATTTTTCAACCAATTTATATGCACTGGAGCATGTGCATGTAGTTCAAATTTGAATCATGCACATAAATGCATTGAAAACTCACTTAATGCATAAAAATGTCCAAACGAACCCCAAAAAATCACAAAAAATAATACAACAGCCCTGTTGTTCTATGTTGACACGAGAAAAAACTTGAAAGCACTAAGAGGCAATGGATATCGTTTCGTCCCCAAAGGTGGGATGTTCCCTATCGCAACCATCATGCTTGTTGTGAGAAGCTATGGTTTATGAGAAGCATATACCCAAAACTGCCCCAAATGGGACAAAAAAATTACCATGGCATGTTGATGCCTCTCCATGATAGCATGACAAGTTTCATGAATTTCAGACGACTTTTGGATTTACTAGAATTTAAAAACCAGGCATCTTAATGTTTTACCGGCAATCAACGGTGCCCTGGTGATTGAAATATATTCCCATTTCTTGCATGGGACCTAAGCATGAACCCAAGGACACAAATTTGTTTTTTCAACCAATATATATGCACTGGAGCATGTGCATGTAGTTCGAATTTGAAATATGCACATAAATGCATTCAAAACTTAGTTAATGCATAAAAATGTCCAAACGAACCCCGAAAAATCACAAAAATAACACAACACTCCTATTGTTCTATGTTGACAAGAGAAATTTTTTGAAAGCAATACGAGGCAATGGATATCGTTTCGTCCCCAAAGGTGGGGCGTTCCCCACCGAAACCATCATGCTTGTTGTGAGAAGCTCTAGTTTGTGAGAAGCATATACCCAAACCTGCCCCAAATGGGACAAAAAATTTACCACGGCATGTTGATGCTGCTCCATGATAGCATGCCAAGTTTCATTAATTTTAGACGAGTTCTGGATTTACTAGAATTTAAAAACCAGGCATCTCAATGTTTTGCCGGCAATCAACGGTGCCCTGGTGTTTTAAATCCATTCCCATTTCTTGCATGGGACCTAAGCATGCACCAAGGGACACAAATTTGATTTTTCAACCAATTTATATGCACTGGAGCATGTGCATGTAGTTCAAATTTGAATTATGCACATAAATGCATTGAAAACTCAGTTAATGCATAAAAATGTCCAAACGAACCCCGAAAAATCACAAAAAGTAACACAACACTCCTGTGTTCTATGTTGACACGAGAATTTTTTTGAAAGGAATAAGATGCAATGGATACCGTTTCCTCCCCAAAGATGGGGCGTTCCCTACCGAAACCATCATGCTTGTTGTGAGAAGCTCTGGTTTGTGAGAAGCATATATCCAAACCTGCCCCAAATGGGACAAAAATTTTACCACGACATGTTGATGCAGCTCCATGATAGCATGCAAAGTTACATGAATTTCAGACGAGTTTTGGATTTACAAGAATTTAAGAACCAAGCGTCTAAATGTTTTGCTGGCAATCAACGGTACCCTAGTGTTTGAAATTCATTCCCATTTCTTGCATGGGACTTAAGCATGCACCCAAGGACAAAGATTTGATTTTTCAACCAATTTATATGCACTGGAGCATGTGCATGTAGTTCAAATTTAAATTATGCACATAAATGCATTGAAAACTCACTTAATGCATAAAAAATGTCAAAAGGAACCCTGAATAATTCCAATTCTTTTATGATCGATGCGGATAAAAGGTATACCAATTCAAACATCGTCCATGGCCGCTGTGACCCCATTATGTAATTCAAATCAAGACGAAAAATCAAGTAGATCCCACACAGTTTATTATAACCAACCGTGTGAGATGCAACACAAAATATCTTGGAGCACCGTCGGAGTATAGTACGCATACGGCTTAGGCGAGAAGGTGCGACGGCTACAGTCCACAGGCCGCTCTAAATAAGGCACCATGTCTGATGACACTTTGCGTGCCAGTTTTTTGGCTGAAGGAATTCCAAATTTTCGGCTTCCGCGGAAATATCTACCTCACCGCCCCTCCCCCTTACAAAAGCCACATTTCCCCTATTTCCACCTTCCTTTCCAAGTTTAAACCTTCACTCCTTGCTTGCAGCGCCGCCGCCTCCTTGCTGGTGACCCTCCTTCATGCTACTCAGCCTCGCCTATCCAGGCAGGTAATCAACACCCGACCCCCATCCTCCTCCTCCTTCCACATCCCACATGCCCCGACCAATGGCGCAAGCGCGACACCTTCCACCCAAATCACTGACTCCTCCACCAAATAAGCGCCGGCCTAAGCCATGGTGCATGCAGTATAGCCAGGACCTCAAGGAGCATTTGGCAGCGGAGAAGCAAATCGCGTCCGCACGCGCGGATGAGGTCGCGATGGCTGCCATTTGTGCCAACCCCCAGATCTTGGAGGAACACCTCGCCGTCGAGGCCACCGTTGATGCCTCGCGCACCGATGCCGCGACACGGTTGGCTGCTTTAAACGACAGTTTGTGGCGTTTTCTCAAGGCCACCATCGGTGCCTTTGATGAAGACTACGAGGTGTTTTCTCAGCGTGCACGTGCTTACTTCATCTCGAGAGCCAGCAGGTTGGTGCCCGGAGCGGCTTAGGCAACTCACCACTACAATGAGGGCACCCACGACGCGGAGGCCTCACCCTCTTCCATGTCCAAGGAGCCAATCATCATCGATATCTCCGACAATGAGGAGTAGCTTGTCTTATTAGCTCACTGTAAGGACCCATGTTCAGTTTGCCAGCTACTTCCTTTCCTTAACAAATTCTAGTGAATTATGCTATCTACTTTTACCATGCAATCTTCTGCTATAGTGTATATGTTCTATATGTCGTGCAATGTGGTGTTCAAATAACTGCTTGGTCCAATTCTGCAAATGTTATGTTCAATTCTCCAGGGTGCAATATTTCCAAGTTGTTAAGCATGCTTGGTTTGGTTAACTGTCTAATCTTCTAGTAGGAGTATGTTATATTGTTTAATTGGTGTTTAGTTAACTTCTTGGTTCATTTGTTGTGGCTTGGTTCACTTGTTGCAGTGTTTAGTTAACTGCTTGGTTCAATTCTGCAATGCGATTTTCAATTGTTGTGGCTGCATTCTGTTATTGTATACCATGTGAGGAATAAATCGAAATTGGCTGTACTAAATACATGAGAAACAAATACAATTGCTATATTTCCAAGTTGTTAAGCATGCTTGGTTTGGTTAACTATCTGAAACAATGGGAAGCATTGAGGTTTACAAGATGGTACTAACAATTATACCTTGCCTTTTTTATTCCTTTGCCACATTTCCAATATAGAGAAGATATTTATGCACATCCTTGTTTTCCGTCTTCACTGATGATTACCTCTCAAACCACCTCTGTGGTCAAGAGGCGAGCAAAGTTTTCATACAACGCCCACGGTTCAATATTGAAGTGTTCTTGAAGAGGTCAAAGGATGGACGGTCAATCATCCACAGGCAGTGGCCTAATGTTGCAAGGACCTTCAACATGAATGAAGGCTCAATATTTTCCTCCCGCTTTAGCAGTTTTCCAAATGAGATGCATCTCTCTATGTACCATCTATGATGCTAATTTTGAAAGGTTCTAGAAGTTGCATGTGAAACTTGCTGCTGGTGCAGTTGTATAATGGGGTAGCTCAGTGCTGAAGCTATATCATGTTGTACTCCGATGTATTTCAATTATGAAATCCTGCTTCCTTAATATGGAAACGGAATATATTATGTGCTTAATATGAATGTCAATTAGATTAGTAAATGGATTATTAATAATAGGGCAATTAGCCCACTAATTGGGTTTTCCTATTGCAAACGGTTAATGAGAAAACACTGTGGGCGATAACCTCAGGCAACGCACATAGTTTCTAGGAATAAACCGTGTTGGATCAATGAACAATCACACACAACATTCTCTTCAAAACTATTTGCGTTACGCCACCTTGTGCAAACATTTTCCTTGTAGTGATTGTGTGGGATGTATATACAAACAGAAATGTTTAGTGGTGACTAATTGTGTGGGATGTACTTACGACAGGAAATGATTTCGCCTGTATAATCGTATTTTTTAGCACTACTGTACATATTTCTGTATTTGAGTGCTCGCCCGTCGCACACGACCTCATTTTGCCGAGCGTGTGTCCCAGGAGGGCATATCCCCAACGGTTTCTGGGTCGTCTGGGAAGGACCCCCCTATCGCCCACACTCACTTGGCGACGGTTCCGAATGCCATCGCGAAAAGGGGTTAAAAACCGTTTGTTTAGGACCAACGCGTACCAGTGATACTTTGTTCTCATACATGGATCCCATCTCAGATTTCATGGCCTCAATCCATTTCACGGAATCTGGGCTCATCATCGCTTCCTCATAGTTCGTAGGTTCATCATGGTTAAGTAACATGACCTCGAAAATAGGATTACCGTACCACTCTGGTACATATCTTGCTCTGGTTAACCTACGAGGTTCGGTAGTAACTTGATCAGAAGTTTCATGATCAGCATCATTAGATTCCTCAGTAATTGGTGTAGGAATCACTATAACTGATTTTTGTGATGAACTATTTTCCAATTCGGGAGAAGGTACAAATACCTCATCAAGTTCAACTTTCCTCCCACTCACTTCTTTCGAGAGAAACTCCTAAGCATCCATTCTTAGCAATGAATATATTGCCTTCGGATTTGTGATAGAAGGTGTACCCAACAGTTTCCTTTGGGTATCCTATGAAGACACATTTCTCTGATTTGGGTTCGAGCTTATCAGGTTGAAGCTTTTTCACATAAGCATCACAGCCCCAAACTGTAAGAAACGAAAACTTGGGTATCTTGCCAAACCACAGTTCATATGGTGTCCTCTCAACGGATTTAGATGGTGCCCTATTTAACACGAATGCAGCCGTCTCTAAAGCATAACCCCAAAACGATAGCGGTAAATCAGTAAGAGACATCATAGATCGCACCATATCTAATAAAGTGTGGTTACGACGTTCGGACACACCATTACGCTTCGGTGTTCCAGGTGGCGTGAGTTGTGAAACTATTCCGCATTGTTTCAAATGAAGACCGAACTCATAACTCAAATATTCACCTCCACGATCAGATCGTAGAAACTTTATTTTCTTGTTACGATGATTTCCCACTTCACTCTAAAATTCTTTGAACTTTTCAAATGTTTCAGACTTATGTTTCATTAAGTAGATATACCCATATCTTCTCAAATCATCTGTGAAGGTCAGAAAAAAACGATACCCGCTGCGAGCATCAACACTCATCGGACCGCATACATCAGTATGTATTATTTCCAATAAGTCTGTTGCTCGCTCCATTGTTTCGGAGAACGGAGTCTTAGTCATCTTTCCCATGAGGCATGGTTCGAAAGCATCAAGTGATTCATAATCAAGTGATTCCAAAAGCCCATCAGCATGGAGTTTCTTCATGCGCTTTACACCAATATGACCTAAACAGTAGTGCCACAAATAAGTTGCACTATCATTATTAAACTTATATCTTTTGGCTTCAATACTATGAATATGTGTATCACTACTATCGAGATTCAATAACAATAGACCACTCATCAAGGGTGCGTGACCATAAAAGATATTACTCATATAAACAGAACAACCATTATTCTCTGATTTAAATGAATAGCCTTCTCGCATCAAACAAGACCCAGATATAATGTTCATGCTTGAAGCTGGCACCAAGTAACAATTTTTCAGGTCTAATACTAATCCCAAAGGTAGATGTAGAGGTAGCGTGCTGACGGCGATCACATCGACTTTGGAACCATTTCCCATGTGCATCATCACCTCGTCCTTAGCCAATATTCGTTTAATCTGTAACCCCTGTTTCGAGTTGCAAATATGAGCAACAGAACCAGTATCAAATACCTAGGCGCTACTACTAGCATTAGTAAGGTATACATCAATAACATGTATATCAAATATACCTTTCACTTTGCCATCCTTCTTATCCGCCAAATACTTGGGGCAGTTCCGCTTCCAGTGACCAGTCCCTTTACAGTAGAAGCACTCAGTCTCAGGCTTAGGTCCAGACTTAGGCTTCTTCACTTGAGCAGTAACTTCCTTTCCGTTCTTCTTGATGTTCCCTTTATTCCCTTTGCCCTTCTTCTTGAAACTAGTGGTCTTGTTGACATCAACACTTGATGCTCCTTCTTGATTTATACCTCTGCAACTTTTAGCATTGCGAAGAGCTCGGGAATTGTCTTATCCATCCTTGCATATTATAGTTCATCATGAAGCTTTTGTAGCTTGGTGGCAGTGATTGAAGAACTCTGTCAATGACACTATCATCAGGAAGATTAACTCCCAGTTGAGTCAAGTGGCTGTGGTACCCAGACATTATGAGTATATGTTCACTGACAGAAGTATTCTCCTCCATTTTGCAGCTGTAGAACTTATTGGAGACTTCATATCTCTCAATTCGGGCATTTTCTTGAAATATTAACTTCTATTCCTGGAACATCTCATATGCTCCATGACGTTCAAAACGTTGTTGAAGTCCCGATTCTAAGTTGTAAAGCATGGCACACTGAACTATCGAGTAGTCATCAGCTTTGCTCTGCCAGACGTTCATAACATCTGGTGTTGCTCCTGCAACGGGCTTTGCACCTAGCGGTGCTTCCAGGACATAATTCTTCTGTGCAGCAATGAGAATAATCCTCAAGTTATGGACCCAGTCCGTGTAATTGCTACCATCATCTTTCAACTTAGCTTTCTCTAGGAACACATTAAAATTCAAAGGAACGGTAGCACGGGCCATTGATCTACAATAACACAGGCATGAAAAATACTATCATGTACTAAGTTCATGATAAATTAAAGTTCAATTAATCATATTACTTAAGAACTCCCACTTAGACAAACATCCCTCTAGTCATCTAAATGATCACGTGATCCATATCAACTAAACCATGTCCAATCATCACGTGGGATGCAGAAGTTTTCAACGGTGAACATCACTATGTTGATCATATCTACTATATGATTCACGCTTGACCTTTCGGTCTCAGTGTTCAGCGGCCATATCTGCATATGCTAGGCTTGTCAAGTTTAACCCGAGTATTCTGCGTGTGCAAAAACTAGCTTGCACCCGTTGTATGTGAACGTAGAGCTTATCACACCCAATCATCACGTGGTGTCTCGGCACGACGAACTGTATCAATGGTGCATACTCAGGGAGAACACTTAAAGCTTGAAATTTAGTGAGAGATCATCTTATAATGCTACCGCAGCATTAAGCAAAATAAGATACATAAAGGATAAACATCACATGCAATCAAAATAAGTGACATGATATGGCCACCATCATGTTTGTGCCTTTGATCTCCATCTCCAAAGCACCATCCTGACCACCATCGTCACCGGATTGACACCTTGATCTCTATCGTAGCATCATTGTCGTCTCGCCAACTATTGCTTCTACGACTATCTCTACCACTTAGTGATAAAGTAAAGCAATTACATGGCGATTGCATTTCATACAATAAAGCGACAACCATATGGTTCCTGCCAGTTTCCATAACTGTTACAAAACATGATCTTCTCATACAACAATTTATATATCATCACGTCTTGACCATATCACATCACAACAAGCCCTGAAAAAACAAGTTAGACGTCCTCTACTTTGTTGTTGCAAGTTTTACGTGGCTGCTACGGGCTTCTAGCAAGAACCATTCTTACCTACGCATCAAAACCACACGATTTTTCGTCAAGTGTGTTGTTTTAACCTTCAACAAGGACCGGGCATAGTCAAACTCGATTCAACTAAAGCTGGAGAAACAGACACCCGCTAACCACCTGTGTGCGAAGCACGTCGGTAGAACCAGTCTCATGAATGCGGTCATGTAATGTCGGTCCGGTCCGCTTCATCCAACAATACCGCCGAATCAAAGTAAGACGTTGCTGGTAAGAAGTATGACCATTATCGCCCACAACTCTTTGTGTTCTACTCGTGCATATAACATCTACGCATAGACCTGGCTCGGATGCCACTGTTGGGGAACGCAGTATTTCAAAAAAAATCCTACGATCACGCAAGATCTATCTAGGAGATGCATAGCAATGATAAGGGAGAGTGTGTCCACGTACCCTCATAGACCGTAAGTGGAAGCGTTTAGTAATGCGGTTAATGTAGTCGAACATCTTTGCGATTCAACCGATCCAAGCACCGAACATACGGCACCTCCGCATTCAACACACGTTCAGCTCGATGACGTCCCTTGATCTCTTGATCCAGTTGAGGATGAGGGAGAGTTTCGTCAGCACGACGGCGTGGCGACGGTGATGATGAAGTTACCGGCGTAGGGCTTCTCCTAAGAACTACGGCGATATCACCGAGGTGTGTAACTATGGAGGGGGGCACCGCACACAGCTAAGACAATTGATCTTGTGTGTTCTAGGCTGCCCCCCGCCCCCTTATATAAAGGAGGGGAGGGGAGGCTGGCCGGCCCTCCTAGGGCGCGCCAGGAGAGGGGAATCCTACTAGGACTCCAAGTCCTAGTAGGTTTCCACCTAAGTAAGAGGGGGAAGAAGGAAGGAAGATGGGGGAGGGAAGGAAAGGGGGCGCCAACCCCTTCCTCTAGTCCAATCCGGACCCCAGGGGGGTGCGCGACCAGCCCCTCCTGGCCCTTCCTCTCTTCCCACTAAGGCCCATCGAGGCCCATTAATTCCCCCGGGGGGTTCCGATAACCCTCCAACACTCCAATAATTATTCAATACCTCTCGGAACTCATCCGGTGTCCGAATGACATCGTTGAATATATCAATCTTTATGTCTCGACCATTTCGAGTCCTCGTCATGTCCGTGATCTCATCCGGGACTCCAAACAAACTTCGGTCATCAAATCACCTAACTCATAGTACAAATCATCATCGAACTTAAGCGTGCGGACCCTACAGGTTCAAGAACTATGTAGACATGACCGAGACACATCTCTGGTCAATAACCAATAGCGGAACCTGGATCCTCATATTGGCTCCTACATATTCTACGAAGATCTTTATCGGTCAAACCGCACAACAACATACGTTGTTACCTTTGTCATCGGTATGTTACTTTCCCAAGATTCGATCGTCGGTATCATGATACCTAGTTCAATATCATCACCGGCAAGTCTCTTTACTCGTTTCGTAATGCATCATCCCGTGGCTAACTCATTAGACACATTGCTTGCAAGGCTCATAGTGATGTGCATTATCGAGAATGCCCAAAGATACCTCTCCGATACACGGAGTGACAAATTCTAATCTCAATCTATGCCAACTCAACAAACACCATCAGAGACACCTGTAGAGCATCTTTATAATCATCCAGTTACATTTTGACGTTTGATAGCACACAAGGTGTTCCTCTGATATTCGGGAGTTGCATAATCTCATAGTCTATGGAACATGTATAAGTCATGAAGAAAGCAATAGCAAAAAAACTAAATGATCATTATGCTAAGCTAATGGATGGGTCTTGTCCATCACATCATTCTCTAATATTGTGATCCCGTTCATCAAATGACAACACATGTCTATGGTAGGAAACTTAACCATCTTTGATTAACGAGCTAGTCAAGTAGAGGCATACTAGGGACACTCTTTTTGTCTATGTATCCACACATGTACTAAGTTTCCGGCTAATACAATTCTAGCATGAATAATAAACATTTATCATGATATACAAAAATATGAATAACAACTTTATTATTGCCTCTAGGGCATATTTCCTTCATTTATAATGTACTACTTGGCAATAGAAGACTTGGTAGTTTAATCTTGTCCACCTTACTAATAAACTGGTTCACAAAAATGAGTTTCATATACTAGTACATGCTAAACATGTTATGTGTCTACTTGTGTCTTCTATTACAATGCTGACAGAATATTGGGGAAGAGTGCCTTATTAAGCAATGGTAAAGGAAGTAATACAGAAGGTTCAGGATAGTGAGACATCCTTGTTGGTCTCCAACAAAGCTGATAAAATAGCTAAGGAAAACTATCTTGAAGATAGTGAGACAACCCCAAAGTCCTATCTTGGTTTAGTGTTTGAGTTACTGGCCACTACCGCTGGCACAAGCTATTCAAACTCACTATCTGAATAAGTGTTATTTCTTGAGTCTCAACTACAAGCTGAAAAACATCAATCATCCATGCTGCGACAAGAAGCGGAAGGACTACGGAAGTCCCTGAAGCATTCAGATGCATACTTTCTGGTGCAACAACAAGCATTGGAGGATTTTAGCACCAAACATGACAAAGCTTATAAGTTTGCTAAGCTTATTGCAAACATGGTGGATACCCAGGACAATGTTTCTTGAGCTCTTCTGAAGTTGTTTCAGTTATGGACTTGTTTTGCTGTCGCGTTTATTTGCACTCGTGGCCAATTTAGACGGCCAGTGTATGTAATATGCTGCTTTGTTTCGTATATTTGCATTGGTGGCAAACTTTGATGCCTAGTGGATGTAATATGTGTACTAGCCGTCATAGCCTAGTGTTAGTTGCTTGCTTATTTATTTCCTTATTGTCTTGTTTAGTTGTTTGCTTGTAGTCACTGTAGTTCTTTTTCCGTGTTTTTCCAGTGGCCACAATAACCTATTTTTGGTAACTAGGCCACAGTAACCATGCACTACTGCAGGGTGCTACTAACACTACACTACGATCAGAGACCCTTCGACGAAACTGCGTGTGATGCCATAATCACAAATGGTGGTGTAAAAAAACCGTCAAAAAAGGTGCAACACATTTGCGATGGAAGATGCATCAAACACGGTTCAGATTTTAGTTGCGTGTGCGATGTAGGGCATACGGTTCAGCTCAATTAACTGTTTTCGATGAGGAGGAACAAAATAAACGGGCAGCCAGATGAAGGCGTGTGCGATGTACAGCATACAGTTCACTCGGATGAACTGTTTGTGATTAGGCAACACAAAAGAAACAGTCAACCACATCAAGGTGTGTGTGATCGAGGGCATACGCTTTAGAAGGATTAACTGTTTACGATTAGGTAACATAACAGAAATGGGTTAGCCAGATCAAAGAGTCTGCGTTTGATGGCATACACTTCACATGGATGAACTATTTGCGATTAGCCACAACAAACTAAAACAGTTAGATAGATCAATGTGTGTGCGCTAGGCGGGCACACACATTCTAATTAAAAGAAGCGTGCGTGATGGTAATAATGAGCACGCACGATTGTTGGAACAAGACGTGTGCGGACATTGCCTATTGTGGTGCACCCTATGGTGCAAATGCCCGTACGCGG
Organism: Triticum aestivum; assembly: GCF_018294505.1. NCBI lineage: Eukaryota > Viridiplantae > Streptophyta > Magnoliopsida > Poales > Poaceae > Triticum > Triticum aestivum. The sequence continues at coordinate 222,864,779 of NC_057809.1, read as the reverse complement.
CCGAAAAGGCGTACGTTCCCACGTTACGCCTTCCGGGAATAGTGCCGCACTTATGACTGTTAATAAATTTTGAGCATGCGTCCCGTCACATTCCAAATTGAAACCTGTTCACACTGATCAAAACCTAAAGGGTTTCCCACTTAGGAGCGTATTACTACTTGGTTATAAATACTACTACTCCAAGATGACTACACATTCCTCCTCAACTCTTCATCCACAAAAAGTCAAAAACAAACAAGTCCTTCATCATCGTTCCCATGCGTCCGCCATGGCCAGCGTGAGTTCTGGGTCGAGAGATTGCCACCAGGGAGAGGCGAGCCTGGAAGCGGAAGCACGAGATATGTCCCGCCTCACCGCAAAAGCAACCAACATGTCCCACCGCACGGCCGTAGCAACAGAGAAGTCCCGCCACGCCGCCGAAGCAGCATGGAGGTCCCGTTGTGCCGTCGATGCAGTAGACTGGTCCGGCTGCGCCGTGGAAGCAGAAGAGATGTCCCGCTGCGCCGCAAATGCAACAGAAATTTCCTCCCGTGCTGCGGCGGCCAGGGAAAATGTCTCACGGGCAGGCGAGGACTCTTACAGGCACATGCGTGCCCTCATCCTTAGGCAGATGGATCAGATCTCCAGGTGGGCGAGGTTGCAGGATGACCTGAAAGCCTCTTTTGAAAAGTCTACCGATGTCATCCGACAACTAAATGAGAGCAATGCGTAGCTCTGGGCCGAGCGCAACCCGCTGAGGGCGAACATCGTCAGAAGTGAGGAGCAGCAGGAGCAGACCACTGCCTTGTTGAAGAGGACCAGCGTCATCATCGAGAAACTTATGGAAGAGAATGCCATGTTGTGCATCGAGCGCAGAAGGCTGGTGGAGGAATCCATGGATGCTCTCAAGCAGCATCTAGAGGACAAGAAAGAGCTCGTCGCCGCTCGCCGCGGAGACTAGTTCATGTGGCCTGCAGCAATGCTTCAAGAAAGTAGAGATCAGCGAGCCAGATCGTTGTCTTCCTTCTTCTTTTGCCCTTCTATTTTTCGGGTGTTGCCGCATGTGGCTTTTTAAAATTATGTTTCTAAATATGTAAGACAATTATTATCCACTGTCATCGTCCTTATATTCATCATGCTTGCTCTAAGTTGCGGTCAATGCTATATAGGTCCTTCAGATCTTACATCAAGATTGGTGCAAAACATTCTTTTTCAGATTTTCATTTTTCTCTCTTAAATGTCAGTCCAGTGAGACATATAGCCACACCATTGAATAGGTGCTCGGGCGCCATTAATGGAGACGATGGGAGGGAGGTGCACGACTGGTAGCGGTCAAAGGGCTCTCCTCCTGATGAGCACGCGCAGGGGTCTGATCACATGCCTCCCGTACTCAAATAGCTACCCCTCACGGCACCTTCTAGCCAATAAACCAAGGGGACGCGTGGCCGCACGTAATTGGTAAGTAGAACGCCCACGGTTTCAATAATACTTGGGTTTCTGATTTGTAACGTGACATCACTTGTTCCAAAATGACTTTGTTGATTGTTAATGTGTGCGCCTTCCCAAATCGGACAGAAAAATTACCATAGCATCTTGGTGCCATGTCATGACACCATGCCAAGTTTCATGATTTTCACGCATGTTTTGGATTTACAGGAATTAAAAAACAAAGTTTCTCAATCTTTCTGGACGAGCCACGACGCCCAGATGTTTGAATTTCACTCCCATCTCTTGCATGGGACCTGGAAACTCACCCAAGGAGACACATGTGATTTTTCAAACAACTTTGGTGCACTGGAGCCTGTGCCTGTAGTTCAAATTTGAATTATGCACATTAAATGCGCAGAAACTCAATTAATGTATACAAAAGGCCAAACGAACCTGGAATAATTCCAAAGTTTAGTACTGTACTTCTATCTGGTCTAATCTGCCAGTGTAAAAAAATTAAGGCGGGAGAAGGCAGTGTACGTATGTCGTTTCGCACATGGAGGTGACACGTTCCCTCTCGGAACCATGAGCCTTGTTGAGGGAAGCTCCAGTTTGCCAGAAGCTTGCACCAAAGCTTGTCCCAATTCGGCTAAAAAAATTACCGCAACATGTTGGTGCCATGTCATGACACCATGCCAAGTTTCATGATTTTCAGGCGTGTTTTGGATTTACAGGAATTAAAAAAACCAAGTTTCTCAATCTTTTCGGCCGAGCCACGACGCCCAGATGTCTGAATTGCACTCCCATCTCTTGCATGGGACCTAGAAATTCACCCAAGAACACACATGCGATTTTTCAAACAACTTTCGTGCACTAGAGCCTGTGCTTGTAGTTCAAATTTGAATTCTGCACATTAAATGTGCAGAAACTCAATTAATATATATAAAATGCCAAACGAACCCGGAATAATTCCAAAAATTTAGCACGGTAATACTATTTGGTCTAATCTTCCAGTGTAAAAAAATTAAGGTGGGAGAAGGCAATGTACGTATGTCGTTTCGCACACGGAGGTGACACGTTCCCTCTCGAAACCACGAGCCTTCTTGAGGGAAGCTCCGGTTTGCAAGAAGCTTACACCAAAGTTGTCCCAATTCGGCCAAAAAAATTACCGTAGCATGCTGGTGCCATGTCATGACACCATGCCAAGTTTCATGATTTTTAAGCGTGTTTTGGATTTACAGGAATTAAAAAACCAAGTTTTTCAATCTTTCTGGCCGAGCCACCACACCCAGATATTTGAATTTCACTACCATCTCTTGCATGGGACCTAGAAATTCACCCAAGGACACACATGTGATTTTTCAAACAACTTTGGTGCACTGGAGCATGTGCTTGTAGTTCAAATTTGAATTATGCACATTAAATGCGCAGAAACTCAATTAATGTATAAAAGGCCAAACGAACCCGAAATAATTCCAAAATTTAGCACGGTACTTCTATTTGGACTAATTTGTCCGTGTAAAAAAATTAAGGTGGGAGAAGGCAGTGTACATATGTTGTTTCGCACATGGAGGTGACACATTCCCTCTCGGAACCACGAGCCTTCTTGAGGGAAGCTCCGATTTGCAAGAAGCTTACACCAAAGCTTGTCCCAATTCGGCCAAAAAAATACCGTAGCATGTTGGTGCCATGTCATGTCACCATGCCAAGTTTCATGATTTTCAGGCGTGTTTTGGATTTACAGGAATTAAAAAACCAAGTTTCTCAATCTTTCCGGCCGAGCCACGACGCCCGAGCTGTTTGAATTTCACTTCCATCTCTTGCATGGGTCCTAGAAATTCACCCAAGGACACACATGTGATTTTTCAAACAACTTTGGTGCACTGGAGCCTGTGCTTGTAGTTCAAATTTGAATTATGCACATTAAATGCGCAGAAACTCAATTAATGTATACAAAAGGCCAAACAAACCCGAAATAATTCCAAAATTTAGCACTGTACTTCTATCTGGCCTAATCTGCTAGTGTAAAAAAATTAAGGCGGGAGAAGGCAATGTACGTATGTCGTTTCGCACACGGAGGTGAGACGTTCCCTCCCAAAACCACGAGCCTTCTTGAGGAAGCTCCAGTTTCCAAGAAGCTTACACCAAAGCTTTTCCCAATTTGGCCAAAAAAATTACCGCGGCATGTTGGTGCCATGTCATGACATCATGCCAAGTTTCATGATTTTCAGGCGTGTATTGGATTTACAGGAATTATAAAACCAAGTTTCTCAATCTTTTTGGTCGAACCACGATGGCCAGATGTTTGAATTTCACTCCCATCTCTTACATGGGACCTAGAAATTCACCCAAGGACACAGATGTGATTTTTCAAACAACTTTGGTGCACTGGAGCATGTGCTTGTAGTTCAAATTTGAGTTATGCACATTAAATGCCTAGAAACTCAATTAATGTATAAAAAAGGTCAAACGAACACGGAATAATTCCAAAATTTAGCACGATACTTCTATTTGGTCTAATCTGCCAGTGTACGAAAATTAAGGTGGGAGAAGGTAGTGTACGTATGTCATGTTGTACATGGAGGTGACACATTCCCTCTTGGTACCAAGGGCCTTCTTGAGGCAAGCTCCGGGTTGCAAGAAGCTTACACCAAAGCTTGTCCCAATTTGGCCAAAAAATTGACTGCAGCATGTTGGTGCCATGTCATGACACCATGCCAAGTTTCATGATTTTCAGCTCGGTTTTGGATTTACATGAGTTAAAAAAACAAGTTTCTCAATTATTCCGGCCGAGCCACGACACCCAGATATTTGAATTTTATTCCCATTTCTTGCATGGGACCTATAAATTCATCCAAAGACACACATGTGATTTTTCAGCAAACTTTGGTACATTGGAGCATGTGCTTGTAGTTCAAATTTCAATTATGCACATTAAATGCCCAGAAACTCAATTAATGCATAAAAATGCCAAACAAACCCGGAATAATTCCAAATTTAAACACGATACTCATGTACTAGTTGCATGTTCACTGTACGTAAATGTTCTGGCAATTCAAACACCATCTTTTCCTCCATAACACCATTTTGTCTTTCAAAACATAATTGAAAAACCAGGTATACCACACACAGTTCACTAGAAAGAATCGTGTGGGATGCGATATAAAATATCTTGGCGCACTGTCTTGTCTGGCGTACGCAGGAAGCTTCATCGTCTACATTCCACTGCCCCCGCTTGAACCATACTTGCGTGCCAGTTTCTTGCGGCACCAAGCGAAATTTTTTGGCCACCGCGGAAATATCTGTTTCCCCGCCCCCTCCCTCCAACAAAAAGCCACAGTTCTACTGTTCCTCCTTGGTTTCCAAGTTCAAACCTTCACTGCTGCTTACTGGAAGCTCAGCCTCCTCGCCGGCGACCCTTCTTCTTGCAGCGCCACCTCCTCGCCGGCTACCCTTCTTCTTGCAGTGCCACCTCCTTGTCGGCGGCCCTTCTTCTTGCAGCGCTGCCTCCTCGCCGGTGACCCTTCTTCTTGCTATGCAGCCTCCTCACTGTCGACCCTTCTTCTTGCTGCGCGGCCTCGTCGATATGGTCAGGTAATCCACACCTCACCCACACCATCCTCCTCCTTACCTGTCCCACATGCCTCGACCGACGGAGCGACACCTTCCACCGAAATCACTGCCCCTCCTCCAATTAAGCGCCGCCACATCCATTTTACACGCAGTATAACGTGGAGCTGAGTAGCATGCGACCGCACACGTGAACGAGGTTGCTATGGCTGCCATGTGTGTCGATCGCCAGATCTTGGAGGAGCACCTCATCTTCGAGGCCACCGTCGACACCGCCACGCGGTTGTCTACTTTAAAATATAGTTCGTGATGTTTTCTTGAGGCCACCGCCTGTGACTTCTAGTGATTTGTCCTTTGTAATGTTAATATGCAATCTGATGTCCAGTTAACAGTTTGGTCCTGTGAAATGTAATGTTCAGTTAACACTATGGTCCAACAATTGCTACATTTTGTAGTACTGTTCTCAAGCATTCTTTGTTTTGTTAACTGTCTTATCTTCTAGTACATGTTTCTATTCTGCAATGTCGTGCTCAGTTAACTATTTTGGTTCATTTGGTCTGCTGTCCATTTAACTGTTTGGTTCAGTTCTGCAATTTGATTTTCATTTGTTGTGGGTACAATTTTTTATTGTGATGCATGTGACACCAATCGAATTTGGCTGTACTCAATACATATTCTAATGATAGTATGGAAACTCTTAGTTAACCTGATCAAGATCTTCCTTATGTGTGTTGCAGGGAAACAATGGGAGACACTGCTGTCAGATTTCGGGTTCCGGAAAAACCTTTGAGGTTCGAACACTGGGTGCGCACGAAGATCTTTCCTTCCTCTAGCTCATGCGCTCACCGCGATCACAAGGCTCAGCGCGTCGAACTCATAGAACAAAGGGACACAAGATTTATACTGGTTCGGGCCACGGATGTGGTTTAATACCCTACTCTAGTGTGGTGTGGTGGATTACCTCTTGGGCTGAGGATGAACAGTTACAAGGGAAGAACATCCTCCTGAGGAGAGGTGCTCTTGTGCTTGGCAAGTTTGTGCCTTGGTGGAATGGATCCGGTCCAAGATGAGATGCCTCCCTATGATGGTGGCAAGTCCTATATATAGAGGCCTGGGTCCTCTTCCCAGATATTAGGAGGGAAGGGATCCCACAATGGCCAATTTGAAGGGGGGTAGCTAGTACAGGCTATCCTGACAAAAGATGGTCTTCGCGTGCCCAAGGCTCTGGTGATGACGCCGTCCTAGCCTCCATGGTGACCTCCGTCCTGCCATCTTGCTGGTCTTGGTCTTGTTGCACCGATATGGAAATCTTTGCTTGACGCCTCGGGACTCTGCGCCTGCGCTTGCCTCTTTAGCACCATAGAGGAAACGAGGACACTGCGCACGCTGGCGCCCGCCTGGGCCTGGTCGTCATGGCTTGCATCATAGGAACCTCGTGAGGCGCCCCTTGCCTCAATCTCCCCGCCCCTCCCAAGCCAGCCTGGTGAGGCTGCCCCCGAGGAGGTCTTCCGTCGTTCGCCTCGCGAGGCTTGGCCCCTCGCGAGGGTCTTGAGTGTTTTGTCGGTGAAGATGGCCCGTACGGGCCCGCTGACGGAGCTACGCCATGGGCCGCTGGCAGGCAAGTCTAGGGACCCCCGTTCCCAGGACGCCGACAGTAGCCCCCGGGCTCAAGGCGCGCTTGGACTTGGCTTCAAGGCGAAGCCAAGGGGAAAGTGCGGAGCGCCGCGGGCCCCAACAGCCTACGGCCTCGGTTGACGTGTGGCGATCGATGGAATGTGGGCGTCTCCGCTTCCCCATGCTGCCTTGCAACTGCCCAACTTGACGAGTCCCTGCTGCATGCAAGCAAAAGGTCATTATTATCTTAGATCGTGGAGGCCGGCGGTTGGCCTCCTCTTGGCTATAAATGGGAAGGGGGAAGCAGAGCTCCCATCACCCATCTCTTCCTTCGCTCCTCCTGCATCTTCTTCTTCCTTGCTCCATCACTAGCAGCGACAATCATGGTGCCGTGAACAGGCTCTCGGCCACGAAAAAGGGGAAGGCCCGCCAGGAGGGGCCAACGAAGGGGTTCTCGGCCGCAGAGAAGGGAAGGCCCGCCAGGAGGGACCTGGCTCGCCGCCACCCAAGAGGGGGCGTGGTCGCCCGCATAAGCACACCGTGACCCCCGCTGTGGGCTCTCGCAGCTGTGGCGGTGCCTCCTCGCGCGGTGGGAGTCGCCCGGGTCGTGGAAGTCCTGTCGATGAAGTGAGGCACACCATGGTTGCGCGGCCTCCTCGGCCGCGCTTCCACTTGGCGGAGATGATGCCGGAGTTCATCGTGTGGTTGGAGAACCCGGCCGGCACCCGACTTTAGCTCCCATGCTTCTTCGCTAGCGAACTGCCGGCCATGGGTCCGAGCGGTCTCTGGCTGTATGCGGACTGCTGCTGCAGCAAGGCTTCATGAGTCGCGGTGGAAGTCTCCGGCGCAGGCAATGCAGCCCTGGCCCGCGGCTGGCAAACGTTTGCCCACGCGCGCGGCCTGGGTGGGCGGTGTACCCTCCATTTCAAGTACGACGGCGACGCGATCCTCTACATGCAGGTATTTGGGGAAGATGGTCACTGCGTTGGGTGCTGCCCCGAGGACAACAACGACGACGAGGTGCTCGGCCTTGGCGACGGTCATGATGAGGATGACGGTGGCTTTGTCCTCGATGCTGGCTGCGGCTCTTCTAGCTACGGAGGCTCCTCCTCCGACGATAGCTCCAGCAGCGGCGGATATGACCAGCTGCCATGCCGCCGCGCCCGCTTCGAGGGTGGCAGCGGGTCGTCTAGTCGCCGCGCTCCAATGAAGCGCGAGGAGGGGTCTGGCTGAGCCTAGGAGAGCGCCATGGACCCATCCTCACGAACTGCTGCGGGGGCACGCCCCACTTTTGTTTTGTTCTTTCATTCCTGCATTTGAGAAGAAAGAAGTATGGGCCCTGCAGGGGCATGTAATGAACCATGATTTCCAAGTCGCCATGTTATGTTTATCGTTCCTGCATCGTGTTGCAGTACCAGCATTTTATGTGGGCGTGTAGAGATAACTTAACTTGATGTGTCTGAAGTAGTTTCCGCCCCGTGAGGTGCGCATCTCCCAGTGCCTGGCGAGGCCTCCTTTCCTTGGGAGGCGTCTAGGAACTGCAATGATTCTTTAGGAAACTCTTATTCTTCCTAATCCTGGTCGCAGGCGCAGCCGGCCATGACCTAGCGCTTCGTATCGCGGTACCCAAGGGGCACGGATTGAGAGAGGTGCACTAGCTTGCGGGTTCGAGCGAGGGTGCCTCGCGAAGAATAGGAAAAGCGCTCACGAGGGCACCTGTCCAGCCCCCTCGCGAGGCACGCAAGGGAGAGCACGGGCCAAAACAAGGAACCGAACGCAGAAACAGAGGCAAAAGGCGATGGAACCAAGCTGGCACGGAACATCAGAAAGCAAATTTCCGTTAAGAAAAAGAGGGCAAGCCAACTACAAAAAGCAAATGAAAAGCCGCGTCCGACACCTAGTCTAGTCTTCTTACCAGTGTGGAGCTAAGTGCTGCCACAAGGACGTGGGAGGGAGCCCTCGAGGCCTGAGGGCAGCACTCCTGAGACTCCGGGGCATGTACAGCCCCACTCATTATTACGTGAGAGTGTCACGAGGGGAGACCTTCACAGGCACGGGACCTTGCTTCACAGGTGCTGGGCCTTCCTTCATCGGTAGAACCTGCGGAGGTGCTGGATGTTCCAGGTGTTCTGGATGGGGACCCCATTCTGCGTCTCCAGGCGCGCGGCGCCAGGCCTAGAGACGCGGGCGACCCTAAACGGGCCCTCCCACATGGGCGAAAGCTTATGCATCCCTTCCCTGGAGAGCACCCGCCTTAGGACGAGGTCGCGCACCTTGAGCGTCCTCGAGCGGACGATGCGACAGTGATACCGCCGCAGCGCCTGCTGGTATCTTGCCGCTCGGAGCGTGGCTTCACGGCGGCGTTCCTCCCCTAGCACAAGGTCCATCCCCCGCATGGTGTCCTGCCGCGTCTCATCGAACGCCAGGACCCGCGCGGAGCGATGCTTGACCTCGTGATGCAGAACCGCTTATGCTCCATAGACGGGGAAGAATGGGGTCTCGCCTGTTGGCTTGGTGGCAGTGGTGCGGATGGACCATAGCACAGACTGGAGCTCATCGTGCCAGCCCCTGCCGCAAGCCTCGAGCTTCTTCTTGAAGTTCCTGGTCTTGAGGCCCCTGAGGAGCTCTGCGTTGGCGCGTTCGGCTTGACCATTTCTCAAAGGGTGTGCCACCGAGGCGTAACAGATCTGCGTTCCAAGGTTAGCACAATATGTCTTGAAGTGATTGCTAGTGAACTGCGAGCCGTTGTTGGTGATGATGCGATTAGGGACCCCAAACCGGTCCATGAGACCCTTTATGAACTTGACCGCAGATCCGGCCGGGATGGTGTGGACGAGTTCCGCCTCCGCACATTTGGTGAACTTGTCAATGGCGACGTAGAGGTAGCGGTAGCCCCCAGGCGCTCGAGGGAATGGGCCTAAGATATCCAGTCACCAGACTGCACACGGCCACGAGAGTGGGATGGTCTGGAGGCCTTGAGCTGGCTGATGGATCTGCTTGGCGTGGAATTGGCAGGCCTCGCAGGATTTCACCTGCTCGGTTGCATTGTTGAGCGCCGTAGGCCAATAGAACCCACTGCAGAACGCCTTGCTGACGAGGGTTCGTGATGACGAATGGTGTCCGCAATCTCCACCGTGTATGTCAGCCAGCAGCTTGTTCCCCTATTCCCTGGAGATGCATCATAAGGAAACATCATTTGGCCGCTTCGTGTATAACTCACTGTCCTGGATGCAATATTCCATAGCCTGTCGGGCCACATGCTCCGCGTCCTCCTCCTTCTCCAGCAGCGTCCCTTGCGTTAGGTATTCCTTGAGCTCCTTGGTCTAGCACCCCTCCTGAGGCTTGAACGCCAGGAGTAGGCACGCTCCCGAGGTCGGGCTGCAAGCCGGGGCTCCCGAGGCAGGTGGTTGGGGGAGCTCCTCCCGAGGCGGCGCCGGCCCCGAAAGCGGAGGTGCTGCCGATGGCTTGAAGAGCTGCTCTTCAAAGACGCCAGGCTCTTGGGGTTGTCGCTTGGACGCTCTTTTGGCAATGTCGTCGGCCTCCTTGTTGGTGTCGCGGGGCACGTGCTGCAACTCTAGACTCAGGAAATGCATTTCCATTTTGCGTACCTCCGCGAGGTATGCCTCCATGTGCTCATCCTTCGGCTCGTATACCTTGTTGGAGAAGTTGACGAGGAGCTACGAGTCGCCCCTAATGGTGATGCGCCTCACCCCTAGGGCCACCGCGGCCTTGAGGCTAGCAATGAGGCTTTCGTACTGTGTGATGTTGTTGGAGACCTTCTCGGCTTGCTGGAAGCAGAGTTGCACGGCGTAATAGAGCTTGTCCTGAGTGGGCGAGATGAGCACTGCTCCAGCCCCCGCGCCCTGGCGTGCGAACGCGCCATCGAAATACATGACCCAGCCGTCTGGTGCTTCACTTCTTGGCGAGAGGGATTGGTCCTCAACTGCTTCCAACCTTGGGGCATCAGTCCATTCTGCCACGAAGTCGGCGAGCGCGCCCCCCTTGATGGCCCTAGTTGTGCTGAACTCCAGCTAGAATGCTTGCAGCTCGATATTCCATTCAGCGACTCTTCCAGCAACCTTGGGGCTCCTGAGTACCCTCTCCAGCAGGTAGGCTGAGACGACCTTGATTGGGTGACCTTGGAAGTAGTGCTGCAGTTTACACGAGGCCACCAGAAGTGAGAGCAGGAGCTTCTGAGGCATGGGGTATCGTGCCCTTGCGTCCCGCGGTACTGTGCTGACGAAATATACTGGATGCTCGAGGAGGGTGGGAACGTCGAGGGAGCTTGTGCCTGCCGGCAGTTGGGGCGTCTCCTGATATGATGGGACCTCAAGAGCCCAACCGCCTACCGGGGCCTCTGTCGGCCCGCGAACGCCGGCTTGCTGGGCATGGTCACTCGTTGGCATTGCTTCAGCCCTTGCAGTGCCCTCCGGGTCCTACATCACCTCGACTGGTGGTGCGGCGCGGCACGGCAGCCCCCTGGCCTGCCGCTCCTCACGAACCGCCACTAGAGCTACGCTAGCGGAGTAGGGAGTGGTGGCAAGGTAAAGCACCAGGGGCTCGAGAGGGAGAGGTGCCACCATCACCAGAGGGCTGTTCAGGTATCTCTTGAGGTCTTGAAACGCTTGGTCAGCTTCTGGGGTCCACTCGAATGAGCCCTTCTTCTTCATCAGCTTGAAGAATGGCAGGGCACGCTCTCTTAGCTTGGAGATGAAGCGCCCCAGCAAGGTCATGCAACCTGCAAGCTTCTGCATCTCCTTGAGAGTTTGTGGTGGGCTCATGTCTTCTATCGCCTTGACCTTCTCTGGGTTAGCCTCGATCCCCCTGTGGGATACGAGGAAGCCCAGCAGCTTGCCAGAGGGGACACCGAACACACACTTTTCTGGGTTAAGCCGCAGGTCTACCTTGCGCAGGCTTGCGATGGTCTCCTCCAGGTCTTGAATCAAGGTCCTTGCCTCCTGAGATTTTACCACAATGTCATCGATGTAGGCCTCCGTGTTAGGGATGGAAACGGGTCGGGTTTGGGGCGGGTGGAGCTGGTCCAAATCCAACCAATGACTCATCTTCCTACCCTCTGCCCATCCACCAAATTATCCATGGGCATAACTTGTGCCCATGCCCAAACCCACTGGATACCCACATACCCATGGAGCTCCATGGGCATAGAAAAGTCAGCATGGAGCCTTCCCAAAGATCAAATTAACTCATTATCATTCACTCACAAATGACAACATAAGCCATGCATAAGTAGGCAACAAGTCCTTAAGTGTGACATACTAGAGGTTGATTCTGCAGCATATAGCTCATGGCACAAGTTGCATATTTCCTGCCATTTCCCATTGATTCGCTCTTTCTACTATCACTGGCATATGGCAACATGTCATATGGGTATCCATTGGATATCCATGGAGCACAAACTATAACCATGCCCGACCCGACTATTCCTGGGTATCCATATCCATGGACCCATGGGCGAAAATGTGCTCCATACCCTTGCCCAACCGGGTCGGGTATCCATGGGTATCCAGATCCATGGATAAAATTTCCATCCATACACCCCACTGTCGGCCACTGTGGCCATCACTAGGGGTGGACTAACGAGTAGCTCGGCTCGTTAAGCTCGTACTTGTTAAGCTCGCGCTTGTTAAGGCTCGGCTCATTAAGCTCGTTAAGATTAACGAGCAGAAAACCCTCCTCGGCTCAGCTCGTTTGAAGCTCGTTAAGCTCGTGAGCACTCACGAGCACTCATTAACAGATTATAATGTGTTATGATATACATGATGAATGTGTAGGTATGGTTTTCAAGATGAAATATGGTGACTACAAAAAGAAATGAAGTAGTTTGTTGCCTCATATGTCGATTAAATTAAATAAATGGGCTGAGGTGCTATGAAAAGTTTGTCACATAAGATGAAAATATGTATTGTGTTGTTACTAAAGAGCTTAACAAGCTACTCGTGAAACTCGTTAGCTTGCTCGTTAAGCTCGTTAAGCTTAACGAGCTAAAATCAATGATTGGCTCTGTTCATTAAGAAGCGAGCTACGAGCTTAACGAGCAGAACTTCCGAGCGCTCATTAAGCTCGCGAGCTACGAGCTTTTGGTCCAGCCCTAGCCATCATCCGCTCCGCCATCGCGGCCCGAAGGCGGGAGGTGGTGGTCGTGGCCACCACCCCGTCATCGGCCGCCATGGCCGCCAGCCCACTGTCAACCGCCGGGGTCATCACCCGCTCCGCCACCGCCACCAGAAGGCAGGAGGCAGAGGTGGATGCCCGCACATGCAACAGCGACCATGCGCGCTACACTGAGTTCCTGCGGGAGGAGGAGGAGTGCGTCGTCGAGCACGCAAAGAGCCTTACCGCCGCAGTGGCAGTGGTACACGCCGCCTCACAGGCGAGGAATCATGAGATCTACGAGGAGAACCACTACTTCGAGAGGGTCGTCTCGAGTGGCAGAGGGCGTTCGAGGCGAGCGTCGCTAAAGCTGCATTAGCAGCAGGCACCGCATTGCAGTTGCCCAGCTCGTCGGTAGGCTCCTCCTCCTCCGCCTCTTACTGAGCATGGTCAGAAGAGGAGAGGCAGCCAGAAGTAGTACAAAGCCCCTCTGTAGTAGTAGTAGTATTTAGGGGCTATTTTGTTCAATTCATCTGACTATAGATGTGGTGGAACTGTACAACGTACTTAAAATTAGCTAGTATATATAGTTGAACTAGCTATTTCAGTACGTGGTTGGCAACAATTGGGGAAAAGTTTGGTTGGTTCAGCTGTCGAGTTGAACTGTTTGTATAAATTAAGAACGACTGCTTAATCTATGAATGAAATATATGCTTAATTACTGAATTTTAGTTGCAAAAATTAGATACTGCTAGTGATTTTAGCTTCATACTTTGACAAATCGCAGTGTTACAAGGATTGACAAATCTTACCAAATTGTTTGTATGTCCAAAACAACCGTTTGCGTTGAAGGGATGCAAAAATCTTGCGTTGCTCTCACTTTGCATACGGGTGTTCTATCTAAATCATTTGCGATCAAGAGCTGTAGAAATCCTGCTCAGCACATTTTCTCTTGGCTTTCTGGTGAAGTTGTCGGTTTGCATAGAGCTGCCAGCACAACCAGCTGGGCAGCCACCTGTGTGGCAATGTGCGGCCTCCAAGCCAACTCAGCAAGCACCTACTTGGTGGCATGCGAATCTTCGTGAAGACCCTACCACCATGCCATCTCAGCAGCCTGCCAGCTTACGTGGCGCTACATGCCTCGTTGGCCTGGACGCGTGTTGGAGCGAGGCGGAGCGGCGACGGACGGGACGGGCCTCGTTGCCATCCCCAATAAAGCAACGGGACACCTAAGGAGCGCTTTCGGTGTCAAAACCGGCGGATCTCGGGTAGGGGGTCCCGAACTGTGCGTCTAAGGCGGATGGTAACAGGAGGCAGGGGACACGATGTTTTACCCAGGTTCGGGCCCTCTTGATGGAGGTAAAACCCTACGTCCTGCTTGATTTATTTCTTGATGATATGGGTATTACAAGAGTTGATCTACCACGAGATCGGAGAGGCTAAACCCTAGAAGCTAGCCTATGGTATGATTGTTGTTGTCCTACGGACCTAAACCCTCCGGTTTATATAGACACCGGAGGGGGCTAGGGTTACACAAGGTCGGTTACAAAGGAGGAGATATCCATATCCGTATTGCCTAGCTTGCCTTCCACGCCAAGTAGAGTCCCATCCGGACACGGGACGAACTCTTCAATATTGTATCTTCATAGTCCAACAGTCCGGCCGAAGGATATAATCCGGCTGTCTAGATACCCCCTAATCCTGGACTCCCTCAGTAGCCCCCGAACCAGGCTTCAATGACGATGAGTCCGGCACGCAGTTTTGTCTTCGGCATTACAAGTCAGGTTCTTCTCCAATTTCCAAGTGTTTGTAAGCACTGTCCGGCCCCATAAATGTTGAACCTCTTGGCTTCTGTGCCCAATAAGGGCTATCTCCCATGTGTCGAATGAATACAAGGCGCCAGGGCATTTTTACATTTGCCCCCCTAGCCAGATAAATAAATTGTCTATTAAAGGGATAGGGATTCTTAGATGCGATCCACACCATCCTCCCCTCGGTGAGAATCCATCAGAGCGCGTTTCGGAAAGATCCATGGCCGACCTCCGCAGCTCCTCCTCCCGCCCCCGTAGCCATAAGCCCGGTGATTGGGAGAGGTGTTCAGTCCCACACAGTCGATTCGTCGAGTTGTAGACCAAGGGATTTCTCCCTCCGGCGTATATGGTGCTCGTTCGAGCCGGGCTTTCCACCTACAATGGCGGGGAGCAAGCGGAGAGCTTTCCCTGTCCCTCCATGGGGGAACGGGTCTGCCTTGTTCCTTATTTACTAAGGGGACTCGGATTTCCAATTCATCCGTTTCTCCGCGGGCTCCTGGAGTTCTATGGCCTCCAATTACACAATTTTACCTTTGCCTCCATTCTACATATCGCCGGCTATGTTGCTCTCTGCGAGTTGTTCTTGGGCTGCGAGGCTCACTTCGAGCTGTGGGAAAGGCTATTTTGCATCGTCCCTCGCACATAGAGGGGATCACTTTATCAAGTGGGCGGAGCCGAAATATGGCGCACCACTAATACCGGATTCCTGTCTGGTACCCCGAAGAAGTCGTCCGAAGACTGGCCTTCAGAATGGTTTTATATGGAGGACGTTCCCCTTCCGGACCCTGTTCGGCGGGGTCTTCCTGAGTTCAACAATGCTCCTCTGAAGAAGCGCCGAAGTTGGCGCCCATGGAGCCCCTAGGTGGAAGACAACATAGTCCTCTATCTGATGAACCGGATCAAAGCACTGGCTCAATCAGGATTGACAATAATCGAAGTTATGTCGATTTGCATAATGCGGGGAGTGCAACCGCTTCAATACTGTGGGCACCCCTTGTGGTGTTTCAACGAGGCGGATGACGCCACCCGCTACGGGCATAAGGGTCCGGGCGATGTTGCCACTTTAGCAAAAAAATTGTCTGAATTGTTCAAGGGAGAGGAGGAGGAGTTCACCCGCATCAAGCCACGGGATGGATTTTCCATGTACAATCCTCCAAGCTGGGTAAGCTATATCCCCTTACTTCCATTTTCCCGCATTCTTTGTCGTAAGTATTCACCTTGCCAGTTTGCGGCAGGAACTGCGAAAAGCCATAAAGGAGGTCAGCAGCCCCTCTCCACAACCGGAGGACCCTAACCGGGCCCTCGACTCCGGACTTGAAGAAGATCCGGTTATCTTCGTGGAGCTGATAGACTGGCAGTTCTATCAGTTAAGCTGCGACCACGCCATGGTGGCCATTACGGCCGACTATCCCGGACTGCTCCCTGCATCGCACGTAAGAAAAACCAAAAATCCCAACTCCAAAAACTAGGATCCCCTTTTAGACACTTCACCCACCATATACACATGGCATTTTTTACAGGGAAGGCATTCGGGACGCCCTGCCGAACCTGCGGCAACTCGCCAACAAGAGGCGCCGAGGCCGGGTAGGCCAAAAAGGAAGGCGGTCAGGACGGAGACGCCAGCGCAAAGGTATAAAAACCCCTCTCCATGGTTGTCGTCTTTCTCAAAATGTAATGATGCCTGTGTTTCTTTAATAGAAAAAACGCTCGCCGGAATATGTCCGGCGATGTTGCTGATCACGCCTCCACCAGTCGGGCGCCAGGACCGGACATAGAGGCGGAAGCCGATATGGGGCAGGCGCCGGATAATCCCCCTACAGAGGATGCGGATAGATTATCCGCTACTAACTCAGAAGTGGAAAGCGCCATGAATCATAGGCGCCGCCGGGCCGTACTCCGTGACGCTTGTTTCTCACCAGAGGCATTTGATGCCTTTAATTCCGGAGAGGCGTACCTCCGTGCTGCTCAAGATGGTCTAGCCAGAGCCACGGATCAGTATGTAAAGGATGTACGGGTGAGTAAATCTGGCGATTTATATGTATCAGTAGCCCCTGAGACTTGAAACAGTTAGCAGAACTGATTTAAGGATCATCTTTATTGTGCAGGTTCTTACAGAGAAGAATACTAGGCTGTCCCAGGAGCTGGAGGAATGCAAGACCCAACTGCGGGCCGCTGTTGCCGCATTGCAGGAACCGAAAAAGCCTCCCGCTGGTAACATTTACTTTAAAGAATGATGGTTACCATATAGTGTGCGGCGTGGCTGCAGATCTAACAATAGATTTTGCAGATGAATCCGGAGAAAATCCGGAGGACCAGCATGTCGTGCGACAGCTAGAGGCTGGCAAACGCGTGCTGACTGAGGTTAGGCGGGAGAAAAACAATCTCCTAGACGCCAATGTCAAGCTGAGCGTGGAACTAAAAGACGTTCGAGCCCAGCTTGCAGACTCCGAGAAGGAGAAAAAGCGGCTTCGGCGCGGCATTTTCAGTAAGTGCTTGAACGAATCCTTTTGAAGGAGTTCGGCGAAGAAGCCGACTAACAGCGTTATGTCTGTAGGTATGCTGACGGGTCGTCCTGCGGAGGAAATGCCCGGGTCTGCAGGTGATCTTCTATCCGAGCTCTCGCATCTGCACGAACAAGTTCGGCAGGTGATGCAAGGTGTTGCCCAGGCCTTGTGGCCATCCGCCTCCCTGCCAGAAGGCGTTGCAGAGCTTACGGAGAAGCTCAAGGGAGCACGGCGGCGCTTCCGATTATGGAAGATATCGGCCTGCCGACAAGGTGCCCGAGAAGCCTGGGCCATGGTGAAGACGCGGTACACCAAGGCTGACCCAAATCACATGGCCGAGGTCGGACCTGTGGGGCCCGACGGAAAAGAGATCCCCGTTAGCTTAGTTTATGGGCAAGTAGAATTAGCCGCAAAGTATTCCCAACAGGATTGTAGGCTAGACCGCCTGTTGGATGGTATAGAGGAGGAATTTAGTCAGTCTGCATGACTATGTAATTAAAGTGACATGTATAATGCCTTCTAGCCGGATTGTAGATCATTTGTCATGGCGGACCTTTTCGCTTCAACCTCGGGACCCGATAGTCCGGAGTGTATCCGAATACCCGCTCAGTTATATAAGAACCGGGGTATGCGTGGAGACCAGGCGTAGGGGTCATTGGTGCTTGAACAGACAAGTGCCCAACTAGTTATGTTATATTACATGGGTAGTAAGAAACATCTTCCAGGGAGAATAGTTCCGTTAAGGGTTCCTTTCCCTGGGTAAGCATGCCCTAAAGTGCATGTCCGGACTGCGATAGGAAACGCAGGAAAAAACATCTGGGGGCAGATATGGAAAATAAATAAAAATCATCTTTTGTTCGCCGACCGAATATTCCCTTAAGAACGCTAGCTTTCGGCTTCACCCAGTCTGAGGTACACATCCGGCTGACCCGGCAGTAACAATCGCAGAGGTGCTCCCCTTATGCCCTAGCCGAATTAACGGGAACGTAGGGCATAAATACAAGAGCCAGGCAACCCAGCTTGGCCAAAACTTAAGTCATATCGATGCATATAATGGCGAAAAAAGGTACATGTGGAAGCATAACACATGTGCGGGGCACGAGGCCCAAATAAATAATCAAGCTTCTGTGAAAGAAGCCCCCAGGTATGATGAGTGCGGCTAGCGCATCTGTAATGTGCAAACGAGGCGCAAGTTGGCCTTTGAAGGCCTGGAGAAAGAATAAAAGAAAGAAAGAAAAACAAGACAGATAATGTATAAAAAATGGACAGAGGAAGGGGACGAACACAGGGTCCGGCGCTAGGCGTAGAATCTTCGGAGCCTGGCCGCGTTCCATGGGTTCGGCTCGAGTCGATTAGTCGATGCATCCCGCAGTCGGTACGCTCCACCGGTCAGAACTTGGTCAATAATGAAGGGACCTTCCCATTTGGGCTCGAGCTTGTTCTTTTTCTTATCCGGCAGACGTAGAACTAGTTCGCCAACGTTATAAGTTTTGGCCCGTACTTCTCTGCTTTGGTATCTGCGAGCCTGTTGCTGATAAAATGCGGAACGGGCTTTTGCCACGTCGCGCTCCTCCTCCAAGGTGTCCAGACTGTCCTGCCGATCAAGCTCGGCTTCTCTTTCTTCGTACATGCGCACTCGAGGTGAGTCATGAATTATGTCACAGGGCAAGACTGCCTCTGCGCCGTACACCATAAAGAAGGGTGTATATCCGGTACTACGGTTCGGCGTGGTCCGCAGCCCCCAGAGTACGGAGTCGAGCTCCTCTACCCAGTGCGTGTTAGACTCCGTTAAGGACCGCACTAGCCTGGGTTTAATGCCGCTCATTATAAGACCGTTCGCGCGCTCCACTTGACCGTTGGTTTGTGGGTGATAGACCGAAGCATAATCGAGCCTGATGCCCATTTTGCTGCACCAGAGTTTTACCTCATCGGCAGTAAAGTTCGTGCCGTTGTCAGTGATGATGCTGTGAGGGACGCCATAACGGTGTACGACCCCGGATATGAAGTCTATCACCGGTCCGGATTCGGCTGTTTTAACAGGTTTGGCCTCTATCCATTTGGTGAATTTATCCACCATGACCAGTAAGTATTTTTTCTTGTGGGTTCCCCCTTTAAGGGGTCCAACCATGTCAAGCCCCCAGACCGCGAAGGGCCACGTAATGGGGATTGTTTGGAGGGCGGTGGGTGGCATGTGGCTTTGATTTGCAAAGAGCTGGCAACCGGCGCAACGTTGGACCAAGTCCTGTGCATCTGCCCGGGCCGTTGGCCAATAGAATCCTGTACGGAAGGCCTTGCTGACAAGAGCCCGGGCTGCGGCATGGTGACCGCCGAGTCCGGCGTGAATTTCTGCCAAAAGGTTCCGTCCTTCCTCTTCGGAGATACACCTTTGAAGGACTCCGGTAGTGCTTTTTTATACAATTCTCCCTCATGGACCCTGTAGGCCTTAGATCGCCGCACTATGCAGCGTGCCTCATTTTGGTCCTCCGGAAGTTCCTGCCTAGTTAGGTAGGCGAGGAATGGTTTTGTCCACGGGGCTATGATGACCATTATTACATGGGCCGAAGGTGTTATTTCGGTGGCGGAGCCTCCGATTGTGTCAGAGTGTTCGGTATCGGGTATTTTGGCCGGGTCCGGATTATTGTTACCGGTGTCCCCTTCCCATACTACAGATGGCTTGAACAACCTCTCTAGAAATATGTTGGGGGGACCGCATCGTATTTTGCGCAGATGCGGGCGAGGATATCCACCGCCTGATTGTTTTCCCGAGCCACATGATGAAATTCGAGCCCCTCGAACCGAGCTGACATTTTTAGGACAGCGTTGCGATAGGCCGCCATTTTTTTGATCCTTGGCGTCAAAGTCTCCATTTATTTGGGATATTGCGAGGTTCGAATCCCCCCGCACCTCTAGGCGTTGAATGCCCATGGATACTGCCATTCGGAGACCATGTAAAAGGGCCTCATATTCGGCTGCGTTGTTGGAGTCCGTATACATTATCTGGAGTACGTATTGAACTGTATCTCCGGTTGGGGACGTCAAAACGACGCCAGCCTCCAGACCAGCCAACATTTTGGAGCCGTCGAAGTGGATGATCCAGTTGGAATATGCGCCGTACTCTTTAGGGAGTTCGGCTTCCGTCCATTCGGCGACAAAGTCGGCCAATACTTGCGACTTAATGGCTCACCGCGGCTTGTAAGTTATGTCAAACGGGAGGAGCTCAATGGCCCATTTGGCAATACGGCCCGTGGCGTCGCGGTTGTTTATAATATCATTAAGTGGCACTTCCGAGGTTACCGTTATCGAACACTCTTGAAAGTAGTGTCGCAGCTTCCGGGATGCCATGAATACCGCGTATGCTATCTTTTGATAATGTGGGCACTGTGACTTGCATGGAGTAAGGACAGTGGATACATAGTAGACCGTCTTTTGAAGGGGGAATTTATGTCCGTCCGTTTCTCGTTTGGCGACGAGCACTGCGCTCACAACTTGATGAGTTGTCGCAATGTATAACAACATTGGTTCGCCAATGTTTGGCGCGGCCAGGACTGGGTTGGTTGCCAATATGGATTTTATTTCTTCCAGTCCGACTGTGGTGGCATCAGTCCACTCAAAGTGTTCGGTGCGCCGAAGGAGGCGATAAAGGGGTAATGCCTTTTCTCCCAGGTGGGAGAGAAAGCGGCTTAGAGCCACCACGTGTCCGGTTAATTTCTGGATTTGTTTGAGGTCCGTTGGGATATCCAATTGTGACAGAGCTCGGATCTTGGCCGGATTTGCTTCAATTCCTCTGCCGGATACAATGAAGCCCAAGAGCTTTTCGGCTGGCACACCGAAAGCGCATTTTTCCGGGTTGAGCTTGATGTCATATGTTCGGAGGTTATCGAATGTGAGCCTCAAGTTGTCTACTAGAGATTCGAAATGTTTGGTTTTGACGACCACGTCATCTACGTATGCCTCCACTGTTTTGCCGATCTGGTTTGCCAGACATGTCTGAATCATGCGCTGATATGTTGCGCCGGCGTTTTTGAGCCCAAAGGGCATTGTGTTGAAGCAGAAGGGGCCGTATGGTGTGATGAATGCCGTTGCGGCTTGGTCGGGCTCCGCCATCTTAATTTGGTGGTAGCCGGAGTATGCATCGAGGAAACACAATGAATCGTGTCCTGCGGTAGCGTCGATAATTTGATCGATGCGGGGGAGGGGGAAGGGATCCTTTGGGCAAGCCTTGTTGAGGTCCTTAAAATCGACGCACAGGCGCCAGGATTTGTCCTTCTTTGGTACCATCACCAGGTTTGCTAGCCAGTCCGGATGTTTTATTTCTCTAATGAATCCGGCCTCCAATAACTTGGCTAGTTCCTCTCCCATGGCTTGTCTCTTAGGTTCAGAGAAACGCCGAAGAGCCTGCTTGACCGGCTTGAATCCCTTTAGAATATTGAGGCTGTGCTCGGCCAGCCTGCGTGGGATTCCTGGCATGTCTGAAGGGTGCCAGGCAAAAATGTCCCAGTTCTCGCGTAGGAACTCTCGTAGTGCGGCATCTACGTCAGGGTTTAATTGTGCCCCGATGGAAGCTGTTTTTGTAGGGTCCGTTGGATGGACTTGGAATTTGACTATTTCATCCGCCGGTTTAAAGGAGGTGGACTTGGATCTTTATCAAGTATCACATCGTCCATGTTCACCGTGGAGCGCAGCGTAGTCAGTTCCTCAGCCGCTAGGGCTTCGGATAATGCCTCAAGGGCCAGCGCGGCTGTCTTGTTTTCGGCGTGCTGTGTCCGGATCACTAGCAAGAGTGATAATTCCGTTAGGCCCAGGCATTTTGAGCTTCATGTACCCGTAATGGGGTATGGCTTGGAAGATTGTGAACGCCTCCCGCCCTAACAGGGCGTGGTAACCACTACTGAACGAGGCCACTTGGAACGTAATCTCTTCGGACCTATAATTCTCCGGCATGCCGAACACCACATCTAGTGTGATTTTGCCTCTACAGCGTGCTTCCCGTATGGGGATTATTCCTCTAAAGGTTGTGCTGCTTCGCTCGATGCGGTTCCAGTCTATTTCCATTTTTTGAAGGGTTTTCTCATAGATGAGGTTTAATCTGCTGCCTCCGTCCATGAGTACCTTGGTGAGTCAAAAGCCGTCCACAATTGGACTGAGGACCAATGCGGCTGGTGCTCGGGCTGTTCGGAATTTAGGTTAGTCACTGGCATTGAAAGTAATAGCCGTGTCACTCCATGGGTTTATTGTCGCCACGTGGTAGATTTCGGCAAGGCTGCGGAGTGTTCGCTTTCTCCTATTATTTGATGCGAAGGTCTCGAAGACCGTTAATACCGTACTGGTATTTCTGGGATGGTGCTCTGTGGCTTCTGGAATTAGGAGATCCTCGCCACTTTTGGCTACCTGCCGGAGTATCCAACATGCTCTAAGGCTATGTGTTGGTATGGCGCCCTCTGTGCTGTGAATTTTACAGGGTCCATTCATCCATCCCTCTAGTACGGTTCCATGCCCTATAGAGGGTTTTTGCTTTTTGGTAGTTGACTCGGGTGTCTTTTGATAGTGCACCCTTTTATTTTGGACTGGGTTCGTATTTAGGGCCGGATTATCCCAAAAGTTTGTTTCGGTTTTCCAGGCACTTTCCATCGCACAGTACTTTCGTACTATGGACGCCAAGTCAGCGAAGCGTGATATCTCATGGCGATTTATGGCGTTAAGGATTCCCTTGTCCGTGCAATTATTGCAGAAAAATAAGATTGCGTCTTCCTCGCGACAGTCCTTAACCTTGTTCATCGCAAGGAGGAATCTGGCCCAATAGTGATGTACTGTTTCCTGGGGCTCTTTCCTGATGTGGGAAAGATCGCTTATGTTTGGTGGGTGGGTCGAATTGAATCCGAACCCTTACCCGATCTAGGATCCAGGGGCCAAGGAATTTCCAATTTTGGAAATTCTCGTTCCCGGGTGTTGCCCGATAATCCTGGCCCGCTGCCTGACTCTAAGTTTAGGGATTGGATGCTGTCCTCCCGCGAACGGGTATCCGGCTCGGAGAGCTCAGGAATCCGGACATAGTTGGTCCTCAATGTGGAGGAGAGGTCGCCGCATTGTTCCTCCACCACTTCAATATGATGGGTGACCGGCTGAGAGTTAATCTCCCTTTGATCGGGTTTAAGCCCAATCCGATCATAGTCCGTATCGACTCCCAGGATGGCGATGCGATCCAAGAGCTCGTTTAGGGAGGCGAGCTCCACTAGATCCATCTATTCGGCGAGTGCCGATTTGACATGGAGGCTGTTTTCAATGACCCAAGAAGTCATCGTCGGCGCGGCCGCCGAACAAGCGGTCATGATGAAACCGCCTAGCCGGAGAGTTTGGCCGACAGCCAAAGCTCCCCTAACAGTAGTACCGTCTTTAAAGACGAGGCGAGATGTCCTTCCTTCTGGCAACGGCACAGTGGAACTCTCAATGAAAGCACCAATGTCAATGTCAAAACCGACGGATCTCGGGTAGGGGGTCCCGAACTGTGCGTCTAAGGCGGATGGTAACAGGAGGGAGGGGACACGATGTTTTACCCAGGTTCGGGCCCTCTTGATGGAGGTAAAACCCTACGTCCTGCTTGATTTATTCTTGATGATATGGGTATTACAAGAGTTGATCTACCACGAGATCGGAGAGGCTAAACCCTAGAAGCTAGCCTATGGTATGATTGTATGTTGTCCTACGGACTAAAACCCTCCGGTTTATATAGACACCGGAGAGGGTTAGGGTTACACAAGGTCGGTTACAAAGGAGGAGATATCCATATCCGTACTGCCTAGCTTGCCTTCCATGCCATGTAGAGTCCCATCCGGACACATGACAAAGTCTTCAATCTTGTATCTTCATAGTCCAACAGTCCGGCCTAAGGATATAATCCGGCTGTTCGGATACCCCCTAATCCTGGACTCCCTCAAGCGCATTTAATGCGCCTTGTCCCATAATGACAAGCGATAAGCTTGTACACTGTATACCTTTCCACCTCTTGTGTGCCACTGTGGCAACCCCTTTTGGCTATAAAAGGAGGCCCGCGGCGTACTGAGAGAGGATTCGGATCTTTTGAACTACGCACGCACCGCAGCTAGTTCAAAAGCTCAAGTACACTCAAATATACACCAAAGCAGGATTTGGTTATTACACATCCTTGCGGCCCGAACCTGGGTAAACGATCTTTGTGCTGGCTACCAGACCCGCTCTGTGCACAACCCCGCGCCCGCCAACCGTAGAAGGGATCCCAGTGATTCCATAGGTGTCATTTCCACCGACATGGCGTGTGCGATATACAAC
Source organism: Triticum aestivum (assembly GCF_018294505.1). Lineage (NCBI taxonomy): Eukaryota > Viridiplantae > Streptophyta > Magnoliopsida > Poales > Poaceae > Triticum > Triticum aestivum. Next base: position 222,840,460 of record NC_057809.1, on the reverse strand, counting down.
ATATGGTTCACTGGGATGGGGGCGGCATGTTCAGGGTGGCCCTCAGTGGCTCCTCCTACTGTCATCCTCCTCCTGCAACCACGGCAAGGTCAGCACCAAGGGATCGTACCCCAACACATGTTGATGGGGAGCGAGTAGTGAACGCACGCTGGGGGCTGCGCTAGGGGCTGCTCTCCACCACCAGTAGCGTACTCGAGGTGCCCGCCGGGGCCTGGCCGCCCGTCAAGGCCCTTGCCCTCTTCGCCACCCTTTGGGCCAGCGTCTCCACATCCCTGCAAAGATGAAAACAAGTCAAGAAAATCAGCGCGGTCTGAAGGAACGAAGATGATGAAGGGAAAGATGCTTACGCATCCTTCGTCTCCTCTTACGCTGCCTTCCTCTTCCTCCTTGGGCTGAGAGACCCAAGATTGAAGACTACCTCCGTGTCAACATCTGCGGGAGGAGGGGAAGGGGATGGAGTCCGGCGACGCTTGGATGAAGAAGAGGCGGTCGATTTCCTATTCGCCACCGCGACCGTCACCACCTTCTTTGCTGCCGTGGCCCTTGTTAGGCGCATGGACCCTCCCTGAACTTCTTGCCGCTGCACAATCTTGCTGGGTCGGACCGGCTCGCCAGAGCTGGCCCGCCGCATGACACGCCTTTTCCCGGTGGCCAGAGGGTCGTCAGCCCCGGCCTCTTCCTCGGTCGACTCCTCAACCACATCATCGATAAGAGGGGCCCGGGTGTCGGAGCTGCTGGCCTCTCTAGCAGACTCTGCCCACCTGACAAGCTCCTCCTCCTCCGTGGCCGCTTCGGCCTCGTCCTCCACATGGCTGGCACTACCAGCTTCCCTGGCAAGCGCCGCCTCCGCCGCCCTGGCAGTGATGTAGTCTAGCTCCTCTTTGGTGGTGTCCTTGATAAGCGGTGGCTCATCACGGACATACCTCTCCGACAGGTTGTCAAAGAACTCCTGCACCTGCTCCTCCTCTAGCTCAGCCCAACTTGGGCCAAGGTCATGCGCATTAAAATACGGCATCATGGCGATGATGTCGGTCTGGTGAGAGTTGTTGCTCAGCGGGACCACTCCCGCCGGCAACCCGAACAGAGGCCCCTTGACAGCCTTGCCGGCCTTCATGGCCTTGCCGGCTCTCTCAACCCTGCCGTCGTCACCCACATCGAGCTGGAAAAGCCACTGACAAAAATGAGCATGCCCTATCACCATGAAGTTGTGCTTGAAGTCGGGGCAAAGCCTCATGATGTCGGCCGTGTTGCTGAAGAGCCAGGCCGGCCTCTCCTTGTTATGCAATGGGGCAATTCGGCGGCGGATGTAGTCGGCCCCAATCATCTCAAGGGTGAGACTGACCATAGAGAGGCGATGGATCCTGGTGGTAGGGATTGCGAGCTTCTTGTCATCAGCATCGACATCGCTCCAGTCCTTTGTGACAGACTAGCGGGCTCTAACGAACTTTGCAGAACTCCTGCGGATCCTCCTCCTTGCTCCATAGACACCGGCCCCGCCACTCCTCCCACCTCGCCTTCTAGGCACCCTCTAGATACGTGCCCTTCTCCTGGGTCCGTGGGATCCAGGTGACGGAGCTGGAGATGGCACCCCCGCTTGGATACGGGGAAAGAAATCGTGGCATAAGAGCGACGTGCTGGGAAGCATTCCGGCGAACCCCTCACAGAGGTGGGCAAAAAGGGCCATGCACGCCATGGCATGCGGCGTAAAATCAAGAAGATGGAAGCCGTAGGTGTGCATGACATCATTGAAAAAGTCGGAGAAAGGGGGTAGAGCCCACAGGAGAAGTAGTCAACGAAGAAAGGGTACCGATTCAGACCGGCCTGAGCAAAATCGGCAGGGATGATGTGCGTGGCCGGATGCCCCGTCGTCTTCGCCCCCCCCCCCCCCACAGAGGCCTGAAGTAGTCCCTGAGGTGGACCGCACCAACCGTCTAGGGGAAGAAGGCATGCTGCGTCCGAAGCGCCGCCGACTCGCTCTCCGGCATCTCCTTCTCCTCAGCGTCCTTGGCCATTCCCTTGCCCTTGCTGGTTTTGGGTGCCATGGCATCCGGGGAAGAGGTGAAGAATCTGGAGCGATGGGATATTGGGGGCAATGGGGGCGCGGCGGCGGCAAATAGAGGCGAGAGTTTCGGTGTTCTTCGCTTGAGGAAGAAGGGGGAGGGACGGTGGTTCCTAAATTAGAGAGATGCGGAGGGTAAATGAGCAGCACGCTCGTGGTTTTTCCTTTTTTATGGGGAAGGCGCGGGCCGCCTCTTTACCATTTACTCCCAAGTGACGCATGAGGGCAGCAATTCCCCCACGCACGACCACCACATCGTGCATTCAACGCGATCATGGGGAAGTGCGACGAACGGAGTAGTTACAACAATAAAACTCGGCCCCGCGTGCCTGCACACCATTTTGGGCCTACCCCGGCAATGCGTCGCGCTAATGTATGGCACAAGCCCGGGGGCTCCTGTCGGTGCACAAAAGGACGGGTCCTATTTTGTACCCCTTGTGCGCGGGCAATTGGAGCCGCGCCTGCGGCCACACCCAGCGGGGCAGAGGAAGGAGGCAAGGCCACAAGACAACCAGAACAACGCCAAGACCAGAGACACAAAGAGAAAAAGGGCGAGGTTGACTCCCCCAGCGAGACTCTCGCCGGGGCGGCCTCCGCAGCCCCGACAAGAGCCTTACCAGGGCAACTTGCCCAACGCCAGTAGAGCGTGCCACCCTTGAGCCCAAGGGTTCCAACACCATCAACCACATTGGAACCAAGGCTAAGGAGGCACCTCCATGTTGGCATGCAGATCTTTGTGAAGATCATAAGCACACAAGATCAGATGAGGACCAGAAGATGACGATCCTCGGCAAGATTCTTGCCGAGGAAATCCACGAGACCCCCGGCAAGATCCTTGCCAGGACGACCGCGATGCCATGGCAAGACCCTTGCCAAGGACACATGCGGGGCCACAGCCAGGCCCACGTCTGCCAGGACTCCACCGCCGTTCCCATACAGCTGCCTGCCCAACCAGCTGGGCAGGCACCTGTGTGGCGACGCACGACCTCTAGGCCAACAAAACAAGCACCTACGTGGTGGCATGCGGATCTTCGTGAAGACCCTACCACCATGCCATCTCAGCAGCGTGCCAGCTTACGTGGCGCTGCATGCCTCGTTGGCCTGGACGCGTTTCGGTGCGAGGCGGAGCTGCGACGGACGGGACGGGCCTCGTTGTCGTCCCCAATAAAGCAACGGGGCACCTAAGGAGCGCATTTAATGCACCTTGTCCCGTAATGACAAGCGATAAGCTTGTACACTGTATACCTTTCCACCTCCTATGTGCAACTTTGGCAACCCCTTTTGGCTATAAAAGGAGGCCTGCGGCATACTGAGAGAGGATTCAGATCTTTTGAACTACGCATGCACTGCTGCTAGTTCAAAAGCAAGAACACTCAAATATACACCAAAGCAGCATTAGGGTATTACGCATCCTTGCGGCCCGAACCTGGATAAACGATCTTTGTGCTGGCTACCAGACCCGCTTTGTGCACAACACCGTGCCCGCCAACCGTAGAAGGCATCCCAATGATTCCATAGGTGTCATTTCCACCGACAAGGCGTGTGTGATATACAACATACCGTTCACTGGGATGAACTGTGTGTGATTAGGCAACACAATGGAAACGGTTCAACTAACAAGATGTGTGTGATACGCGGCAAACAGGTCTATAATCTGAAATGTGTGCGAAGACCAATAATAACACAAATGATTGCTGCTAATAAGCCATGTGAATTGCTCTGTCTATAGTAGAATAACATGTATACATATAACTAAAATAAACATCCAATTACATAACTGATTATACAGATCATTTGCACACACCTCAATAAACAATTGCATGCATTCTAAAGTAGGAGAAACGATCATCTAGTCATCTACTTCTTGTGACGCTCCCGCCACTGCTATGTGGCTCGATCCCTCGTCTGCGTCAGGAAGAAGACAATTCCTCATGTCAACGATTCGCCTATACATCTCGTAGCTTGTGTACGCGTCCATGGCCGCGTACTTGACATGTTGTTCATCCAGTCTCTTATGCCACACATTGTGCGAGGCGTTCTTGTCCTTATTGTTCTCTTGCTTCATCTTCGCGTAGTAGGGGTCGATGATGACCGAGGGAGGTCAACCAGGGAGTTCAGTTTGCTTTTGTCAGAGCCCCAGACCTTCTAGTGGTGCTGGATGTTGACAAGATTCGGGCATTTCAAGTCCGAAACCTTGAGCGCTTTTAGATCGTTGGTGGTGTCCATCGTAGCGAAACTGTAGTCGAAGCTCTTGATAAACCTGGAGAAACGCTCACAAGGCCTTATGGCAAGGTGGAAGTGGTAGACAAGGATGTCATGTCGCACGCACAACTGGGCAACGGCAACCTTCTGATCGTGTCCAGCACGACCGATGGTGTACTCGAGGTCGAAGCCGACCACTCGGTACTTGTCCTCGACAAGGAACTGCTCCATAGTTTGGATGGAGCTATCCACCGAGATAGGATCATTCGTGTACACCACCAAGAATGCCTTCCCCCTCACGTGGGTGTCCACTACATGATGCGTGGTGAACTGCCCGCCGTTGTCGTCGTCAGCCGCTGGGAGCGCCATTGGAATGGCTAGATATCCTCTCTGTATGTGTCCTCATGGGTGTGCTTATTGTGATGTGTGAGACAAGAGATGAAGGTAAATGGCCACAGGAATAAAAGGGGGCCAGGCGACATGGATTCTCGGCGTGTCCGCATGGAAGTTTTTGCAGCAGGTAACTGCATCGTCGCGCCGCGCCCGGCACAACCGCTTGCACACTAATGTGCGTGATCGTGTGCCGGCCCAAAACACTGGCAGCGCATGTGGAGGGACGAGGGTAGAGCACCCGGAGGGACACGAGAGCAGAGCGTGCGCGGCGGGATGCGAGAAGAGCATGTCGCGGACGCCTGAACCGCAAGCAACCACACGCATGGAGCAGTTGAACACGTAGCAAATGGTCGCCTACAAGCCGGCCCACAGTTACATCACTGCATAGAGAGCGGCCGTGTGGTACCACCTTCGTCTAGTCTATAGTCTCCTTTATATTCTGTGCCATACTTTGCCCTCAAATTTAACCAACAAAATGTTAATGCATGTTTTAAAAATTATATAATTGGAAACTATGTTCAATTACAAATCCAACTATATAATCTTTGGCGACATGCATTTGTATTTTATTAGTTAAATCATACTTATAAACCAGGACGGTGGTATAGTAGGTAATTAAATCGCAAATATTTTTTATTAACCATATGTGTACATGGCCTTTCGTCCTCCTCTCACACGTCTTGTCACCCCGCTACCGGAGACGGCTTACAGCGCAAGCTTGTGCAACACACGGGGGCGTTCTTTTTGCCAAACGGTGGCGCCAATGAATCATCGGTGAGCCCGTTCCTGCGCAAACTCGCAGCTTCCCGCACCAGCTTCCCGCCTGACTCGGTGAAATCCCCCAAAATCCCAATGCTTACCGGCTAGCTATAAAAACCCTCACGGCCGACGAGTCCTGCGTCGCATTTTCCCCTCCATCCCTGTAGCTTATCTCGTCTGCTTCTCCCACATTCGCCAATGGCACCGGTCTGTTATCGTCACTCAACCACTCCGCCGTCATCACAGGACAGCTCCAGCTGGGAGGCTACATCGCGGTGGCGGCATAGTCCCCGGCATAGTGTAGTGCGCGTGGAATCCCTGTTTGGTGTGCGCGGAACACCAACCACACGCTCCGCTGCTGGTGCCCGTCGGCGGCTGTTGCTGTCCGCCATTGCTGCCACACCATCGTTGAAAGCCAGGGCCATTGCCCGCTCCGCGGCCGTGGCCCGAAGGCGGGATATGGCCATCGTGGCCGCCACCCCAGTCCGCGTTCCTCCCGAGCTGCTGGCCTAGGGTGATGTGCATTAGCCGTTGGAAGGTTGCGCCCATGTTGCGCAGCCCGAACGGCATGCAAGTGTAGTAGTACACCCCACACGTGGTCAGGAAGGCCGTCCTCTGCACATCTTCCACTGCCATCTTGACCTGATGATAACCTGAAAATGCGTCCAGGAAGCACAACAGTTCGCATTCGGCGGTGGAGTCAACGATCTGGTCGATGCACGGAAGTGGGAATGGATCTTGGGGGCAAGCCTTGTTGAGGTTGGTGAAGTTGACACACATGCGCTCCTTCTCGCCTTTCTTTGGCACGACGATGGGGGTCGCCAGCCACTCGGGGTACCGAACCTCGCGAATGACACCCGCCACCTCTACCTTGCGGGTTTCCTGGACGATGAAGGACTGCTTCTCCGTGGATTGTCGCCGCGCTTTCTGCTTCACAGGGCGCATATTGGGGCACACCCTCAAGTGATGCTCGATCACCCCACTCGGGACCCCTACAAGCTGCTTGGGTTCCCAGGCGAACACATCCTTGTTCGTGCGCAAGAACCTCACTAGTGCCTCCTCTTGATTTGGGTCAAGGTTGGCGCCTATGGTGAAGGTGGCTCCTGAGGACACATCTTCCTCGACTGGCACCTGCTTGGTTTCGGCCCGATCTTGAGTGAACAACTGTTTCTTCTTTTCGCGGCCTCCTTAGCCCCTAGGGTGGCCTCGTTGGCCGGTCGTGCCACCGCAGCAGTTTTGTAACACCCCGGATGTAACTTTACCAATTTGTACTCCAACTCTTGCCGTTTCCAGTGTTAAGTTATTTTATTTTCCCGGGTTCGGGTCTTTCTCCGTGTGTTGTTGTCGTTGTCATGCATCTCATATCATGTCATCATGTGCATTGCATTTGCATACGTGTCCGTCTCATGTATTCGAGCATTTTCCCCGTTGTCCGTTTTGCATTCCGGCGCTTCGTTCTCCTCCGGTGGACATTTCTACCTTTCTTTCGTGTGTGGGGATTAAACATTTCCGGATTGGACCGAGAGTTGCCAAGCGGCCTTGGTTTACTACCGGTAGACCGCCTGTCAAGTTTCGTATCATTTGGACTTCGTTTGATACTCCAACGGTTAACCGAGGGACCGAAAAGGCCTCGTGTGTGTTGCAGCCCAACACCCCTCCAATTTGGCCCAAAACCCACCTAAACCCCTCCTATCATCTAGAGCGTTCGATCACGATCGCGTGGCTGAAAACCACACCTCATTTGGACTCTCCTAGCTCCTTCTACCTATTAAAAGGCATCCCCTCCCGAAATTCCGGATCAAATCCACCCTAACCTAGCCCCCTTCGTCTCTCCGCGCGCCGGACGTGTCCGGACGCGCCGGACATCACCGCCGCCCCCAACCGGGAGCTGCCACGTGGCGCCCCCGGACCACATCATCGCCCCGCGCCGCCAGGCCCGCTCGGGCCCGTCCACGGCCCTCCCCGGCCCAGCCTGCCGCCGACCGCCGCCCGCGCCCGCTCCGCTTCTCCTCCCGAGCCGGCGCCGTGCTCCGCCGCCTTCGCCGCGGCTCCGCCACTCCGGCCGCCGCCACCATCGCCGTGGCCGCCCCGCACGGCCACTGCTCCGGTCCCGCGCCTCCCTCTACTCCGGTGCCGCCCCGGCCTCTCCTCCCCTCGGCCTCCTCTTCCTCCCTCTACTACGGCCGCCGCACGGCCATCGACGCCGGCAAGACCCCGGCGAACCTCGGGGCACGTGCAAACCCTAGATCTAGGAGGTGGTTTTTCTTCTAAGTCCTAAAAATCCCAGATCCATATGCTCCTGTTCATCGTGCCGTATCTCTGTATCCGTAACTCCATTTTTGGCATATAGCATATCAAAATGTTTATCTCAGAGAGTACATCATTTCTTTCCATTGCATCATTTTCATTTGAGTTCATCTTGATGCCAGAAATGCTGTTAGAAGAGGGCTACTTGAGATATTTGTCAGATTTGCTGCTCCATTTAGATATTTGTCATTTTTGCCATGATTATTGTGTGCATGATATGCCCTTGAGTTCTACATATGTTTTGTTAAGGGTTTTGTCATCTTTCCAGAGGTGCAACCCATGTATTCTTGTGATGTGTGTGGTGACTAGCACAATCTTGCCAAGTGGTGCACTTGGTAATGCTGATTTCAGGGACTTAGCATTTCCACTAAGTCCTTGATCTGTTTATCTCATGATGCCTTATGTTCATGTTGTTTCATAGTGATCCGTGCCTCTTTTGAGGATGATCAGTAAGGATGTTTTATTAATCCTGTAGTGCTCTATCCATCCATGTCTTTGTTTGCAATTATGGAGCACCCTAGCTTGAGTCAATCGAGCTCTACTTTTGCTACTTTGTGAATCTAGGCAGATTGTCAACTTGTTTGCAATTTTGCCGATGATGTTGTAGTTGATCCGTGCATGCTATGCTATTGTTCTTGCCATGTCTAGCTTGAATTTTGTGCATTATTGATGGGTGTATGCTTAGCTTATCTTGACTTGCACCGCAGTGAGTGCATCGAGTTCGTAAACGTGCCTACTTGAGTTATGTTTCAGCATGTGCCAGTTTTCACTAAGTCTGAAAACTGATTATGTTTTTGCTATGTTCACATGCTTGCAATTGTATTTTCTGATCCCTTTTGGCTCAAGGTCACTAAGGGACTTTTGTTAAGCTCTTTGAGTAGCTCCATGCCATGCTTTACTTTGCCATGTTCAGGTCCTGTAGCATGTAGTTTTTTGCTCCGGGAAGTGCTACCTGATCTGAAATTCCAGACAAGTGTTAATTTCACTAAATCTGAAATCTGTTTGCCATATGCATTTTTGCCATGCTTGTTTGAACCTCTTAATGGATGAATTGGCCGTATCTCAGTGCTAGACTTTTGTTAAGAATCATGAATTCATCCCTGCCATGTATTTTTATGCCATGTTTGGGTGTTGTAGTATGTTCATCTCGTTGCATTTAGATATCTACTTCCTGTAAATCACAGACCGGTGTCATATTTGAATCGCTTGCCATTTCCAAACCGTAACTCCGATTCCGGCATTCTTTATATCGTTTTCAAGCGACTTCATCTCATCTTTCCAGTGGCACACTTGGATTGCCAAGTTGAGGCCAGGTTCATGCATTCCTTGTCAAATCTTGCATATGCATCCCGCATCGCATCCCGCATAGCATACCATCTTTGCATCATGTTATTTGATCCTTGCACGTGGTTGATTGTGTCTTTGTTGCTTGTTTGTCTTGTTGGGTAGAGCCGGGAGACGAGTTCGCTAACAAGGAGCCCGTTGAGTTTGCTTTCGAGGATCCAGTCAACTCTGACAACTATGCAGGCAAGATGATCATACCCTCGAAATCACTACTATCTTTGTTATGCTAGATTGCTCGCTCTTTTGCTATGCCAATGCTACGATGCCTACCACTTGCTTTCAAGCCTCCCAAATTGCCATGTCAAACCTCTAACCCACCATGTCCTAGCAAACCGTTGATTGGCTATGTTACCGCTTTGCTCAGCCCCTCTTATAGCGTTGCTAGTTGCAGGTGAAGATTGGAGGCCGTTCCTTGTTGGAACATTTTTTTACTTGATGGGATATCATTATATTGCCATGTTATCTTAATGCATATACATGTTTGGTAAAGGGTGGAAGGCTCGGCCTCTCGCCTAGTGTTTTGTTCCACTCTTGTCGCCCTAGTTTCCGTCATATCGGTGTTATATTCCCGGATTTTGCGTTCCTTACGTGGTTGGGTTATAATGGGAACCCCTTGATAGTTCGTCTTGATTAAAGCTTTTCCAGCAATGCCCAACCTTGGTTTTACCATTTGCCACCTAGCCTCTTTTCCCTTGGGTTTCCGGAGCCCGAGGGTCATCTTATTTTAACCCCCCCTCGGGCCTGTGCTCCTCTGAGTGTTGGTCCGACCGAGTAGACTGCGGGGCCACCTCGGGGAAACTTGAGGGTTGGTTTTACTCGTAGGATGTCTCATCTGAGTGTGCCCTGAGAACGAGATATGTGCAGCTCCTATCGGGATTTGTCGGCACATTCGGGCGGTGTTGCTAGTCTTGTTTTAACCTGTCGAAGTGTCTTGAAGAACCGAGATACTGAGTCTGATCAGAACGTCTTGGGAGGAGGTCTATTCCTTCGTTGACCGTGAGAGCTTGTCGTGGGCTAAGTTGGGACTCCCCTGCAGGGATTTGAACTTTCAAAATCCGTGCCCGCGGTTATGGGCAGATGGGAATTTGTTAATGTCCGGTTGTAGATAACTTGAACCTTAACTTAACTAAAATGAATCAACTGAGTGTGTTACCGTGATGGCCTCTTCTCGGCGGAGTCCAGGAAGCGGACACGGTGTTGGAGTAATGCTTGCGCAGGTTATCCTCTAGTTTCTCGCTCGTGCTTTGCCTCCTCTTCTCGCTCTCTTTTGCGAATAAGTTAGCCACCATATTTTGCTAGTCGCTTGCTGCAGCTCCACTTATATTTACCTTGCCCTACCTATAAGCTTAAATAGTCTTGATCGCGAGGGTGCGAGATTGCTGAGTCCCTGTAGCTCACAGATTACTATTACACCAGATGCAGGGCCTGATGATTCCGCTCCAGGAGACGCGTTTGAGCTCAAGTGGGAGTTCGACGAAGACTCTCAACGATACTATGTTTCTTTTCCTAATGATCAGTAGTGGTGCCCAGTTGGGGGTGATCGGGACCGTGTCGCATGTTGGGTTATCTTTTATTTTGGCGCCGTAGTCGGGCCATGAGTGTTTGGATGATGTAATGTTATTTATGTACTTGATTGACGTGGCGAGTGTAAGCCAACTATGTTATCTCCCCTTTTATTATCTATATTACATGGGATGTTGTGAAGATTGCCTAAGTTGCTACATATGCTTTCAATGCGATTATGCCTCTAAGTCGTGCCTCGACACGTGGGAGATATAGTCGCATCGAGGGTGTTACAAGTTGGTAATCAGAGCCTTCCCCGACCTTAGGAGCCCCATTGCTTGATCGTTTTTAGCAGCCGAGTTGTGTCTAGAAAAAATGTTTTGAGTCATTTAAGAATTATATATCGGAGAGTTTAGGAATTCTTTTTACTTCCCTGTCTCCTCATCGCTCTGGTAAGGCATCCTGACGTAGAGTTTTGACTCTTCTCTTCTCAAATTTCACTAAAAGAAATTTTAGGATCACGCGGGTATCTTGGAATGGTTCCGATGGTTTTATGATGAGAAAATTGTCTTGGTGCCTCCTGTCAGGGGTTTTGTGGAAGTGTCCTGGGGAGTTGAGCTCTGATGTGTTGTCGTCATAATTTTATCGTTGCAGTTCTAGAATACCTGAGTTCAGTACGCCGACATCGAAAATCTCTTTTATGCAGTTCGTTGGTGAGATAACCTCGATGCCACCCAGTACTGGGGCGGGAGTTCGGGAGTATCGCCATAACTTGTATAACGGATGCTTTTCGAAGGTTGAGGTAGATGGTTTCCGAAGTTTTTCTTGGTTATGTGTTGAAGGATGGATAGAGCTGGATGTAGGATTTGCTAGTTTGGGTGAGATATTATGCTTCCCCTGTATCCCCAACACCTGATTGCATAACCGGAAAGGTTCGGGAGTTTCATAGGTGGGAATTCTCGTAGCTCTAGTTCTTCTTCCACGGATATTGGTTTGAGATTGGGATTTCTTACCGATTATTCGTTCTTGATCCGTACCTTGTTGATTTATTTCTCTACCTTAATTCTAAGTGGCTTCTCAATCTATGGATATGTGACCATTTCGAGAGGAATGCATTCGTTCATTTTGTTCGGATGTGAAGACTATATGTTGCAATTTTCATTCTGTTGGATTCAGCTTCAATATTTGTCTATCAATGTGCTAATGGATGTCAACCTCTTTAGGATGGCTCCTCCAACGCGCACGACTCCGAATCCTGATCCGCCACCACCTCCCCCTCCTCCGGAGGCATGGCAAGCTGTGATGGCCGCAACCAATGCAAACACACAGTTGATCATGCAAATTCTTCAAGAGTGCAATCAAGGCAACCAAGGGAACCAAGGCAACAATCAGAATCACTTTGCTACACTCAACCAGTTCCTTACTAACGGGCCAAAGACTTTCAGCAATTGTGTTGAGGCAACCGATGCTGACGATTGGCTTGTGGATCTATGCAAGCATTTCGAGTGCAGTAACGTCAGGCCTGAGGACTTTGTCAAGTTTGCTTCCTTCCAACTCAAAGATCAAGCTGCAGAATGGTTCCAGCAATACAAGGATTCTAGAGGTGGACGTGTTATCACTTGGGATGAATTCCGTCGAGATTTCAGAGCTCATCATATTCCTCAGAGCGTGGTTGAAAGCAAGCGTGAGGAATTCCGCAACCTGAAGCAAGGCTCTTTGTCTGTCTATGACTACAACAAGTTGTTCCAGAAGCTCGCCTGTTTTGCTAAGCAGGACGTACCTGATGAGAAGAGCATGATATACCAGTTCAGGGGTGGTCTCAGAGAAGAAATTCAGCTAGCTCTTGTTCTCTTTGAGCCCTTGAGGTACGATGAGTTCTACAACATGGCACTGAAGCAAGAGGCTGCTCAACTGAGGTGTGATGCTTCCAAGAAGCGAGTCAGAGATGTTACTCCTTCTTCCTCTACTCAAGTGGCCAAGCAACAGAAGTATTGGCTTCCTCCTCCTCCGTTCCGTCAGCCGTATCAGCAGAAGAGCAAAGGTGGCAGTGGATCTTCCCACCCACCCAACCTTGGCTTTCAGAACAAGACTTCGTCTCAAGCTCCAAGATCGAGTGCTCCGTATCACCGTCCGCTTTCAGAGGTCACATGCAACAAGTGCCAACAGAAGGGTCACTATGCCAACAAGTGTTTCAACCAGAGGCATCTTCCTCCTCCTCCTCCTCCTGTGAGATCGGCAAGTACAACTGTGGTCAAGCATAACCCTAAGCACGCCAAGGTCAACTTGATGAATGCAGCTCAGGCAGAGGACTCGTCAGATGTCATCATGGGTAACCTTCCTGTTAATGATATTCCAGCTAAAGTTCTTTTTGACACTGGTGCATCGCATTCTTTCTTGTCATGCCCTTTTGCATCGAAGCACAATGTTGATACTGAGATCATGCCCAAAGTCATGCAAGTTGTTTCTCCCGGCAAGCTTTTGACTTCTAGTTTGGTTGCTCCCGATATCTCTATCACGTTGGGTGACTACAAGTTTCTCTCTTCTCCGGTGGTTCTTGGTAACTCGGATATTGATCTTATTCTCGGAATGGATTGGCTTTCTAAGCACAAGGCTCAGCTTGATTGTGCAGCCAGGCAGATTCAATTGACTCATTCATCTGAGGATGTAATTGTTTTTGCCGCTCGTGATGATACTATCCGTTTGTTTTCTCTCAATGAGAAGGGTGAACTCGATGCCATCTCGCAAATTCCAGTCGTTTGCGAATATCAAGGCGTCTTTCTAGAAGAGCTTCCAGGAATGCCTCCACACCGGCCAGTTGAATTCGTTATTGAACTTGAGCCTGGCACGGAACCTGTGTGCAAGCGTCCTTACAAGCTCGGACCTGAAGAGTTGAAGGAGCTGAAGAAGCAACTCGATATTCAAGAAAGAATGGGTCTCATCCGGCCTAGTTGTTCTCCGTGGGGTTGTGGTGTTCTTTTTGTTAAAAAGAAGGATGGAACGGACCGACTTTGTGTTGATTACCGTCCATTGAACAAGAAGACCATCAAGAACAAATACCCACTTCCAAACATCAACGAGCTGTTCGAACAACTTAGAGGTGCCCAAGTATTCTCCAAGCTTGATCTCCGTATGGGTTATCATCAGATTCGAATCCGTGAGCAAGATATTCCCAAGACAGCTTTCAGGACAAGCTATGGTTCATACGAATACACTGTCATGTTTTTGGCCTCGTCAATGCTCCTCCAACGTTCTCTCGCATGATGAACTTCATCTTCAACGCCTACACCAATGACTTTGTTTTGGTCTATCTCGACGACATTCTAGTTTTCTCGAAGAACAAGGAAGATCATGCCAAGCACTTGCGTTTGGTACTTGATAAGCTCAGGGAACATTCGTTCTACGCCAAGTTCACCAAGTGTGAATTTTGGCTCGATGAGGTTCTTTATCTTGGTCATATCATCTCTGCCAAGGGCATTGCCGTGAATCTTGAGAAGGTGTCTGCAATTGTGAATTGGGAACCTCCTCAGAACGTGAAGCAACTCCGTAGCTTCCTCGGTCTCGCAAGCTATTGCCCAAGATTCGTTGAAAACTTTTCTAAGATCGCGAAGCCTCTCTCTAATCTTCTCCAGAAGCACGTCAAGTACGTTTGGTCTCTGGAGTGTGACATTGCTTTCAACACTTTGAAAGAGAAATTGATCACTGCTCCAATTCTAACTCCGCCTGATGAATCCAAGCCGTACAAGGTCTTTTGTGATGCCTCTCTCCAAGGTCTTGGCGCAGTTTTGATGCAAGAGAAGAAAGTTGTTGCTTATACCTCTCGCCAGTTGAAGCCTAATGAGAAGAACTACCCCACTCATGATCTCGAGTTGGCGGCAGTTGTGCATGCTCTTTTGACTTGGAGACATCTCTTATTGGGAAGAAAAGTGGACATTTTCACTGATCACAAGAGTCTCAAGTACATCTTCACTCAGCCTAATCTCAACCTCAGGCAAACTCGATGGGTCGAAATGATTCAAGAGTATAATCCGAGTATCGAGTATACTCCAGGCAAGGCCAATGTGATTGCTGACGATTGAGCAGGAAAGCTTATTGCAACAGTCTGATTCTCAAGCCTTATCAACCCGAGCTTTGTGAAGCTTTCCGCAAACTTAATCTGCAAGTTGTTCCTCAAGGTTTCCTCGCCAACCTTCAAGTCTCTCCTACCTTGGAAGACCAGATTCGCCAAGCCCAGCTTCTTGATGCTATGGTGAAAAAGGTGAAGATTGAGATTGCCAAGAGTCAACCCAAGTACAGGTGCTACCGCCTTGATGACAAGGATACTCTCTTCTTCGAGGATCGTATTTTTGTGCCCAAAGGTGACCTCCATGAAGTGATCATGAATGAGGCTCACAATTCTCTCCTCTCCATCCACCCTGGGAGCACGAAGATGTATCAGGACCTCAAACAGGCTTATTGGTGGACTCGAATGAAGCGCGAGATTGCTCAATTCGTGAATGAATGTGATGTCTGCAGAAGAGTGAAGGCAGAACACCAAAGGCCAGCTGGTCTCCTCCAACCTCTTGTCATTCCAGAATGGAAGTTTGACCACATTGAAATGGACTTTGTGACTGGGTTTCCAAAGTCCAAGCGTGGCAATGATGCTATATTCGTTGTCATCGACAAACTCACTAAAGTGGCTCACTTTCTACCTATCAAAGAGTCGATCACTGCAGCTCAATTGGCGGAACTCTATACCTCTCGAATTGTCTCTCTGCACGGTATTCCACAAGTGATCTCTTCAGACCGTGGCAGCATCTTTACCTCCAAGTTTTGGGATTCTTTTCAGAAGGCCATGGGCACCAACATCCGCTTCAGCACAGCTTTCCATCCTCAAACTAGCGGTCAAGTCAAGCATGTCAACCAGATTCTTGAAGATATGCTCAGGGCTTGTGTGATCTCCTTCGGCATGAAGTGGGAGGATTGTCTTCCTTATGCTGAATTCTCCTACAACAACAGTTTTCAAGCAAGTTCGGGCAAGGCCCCATTTGAAATTCTGTATGGCAGGAAGTGCCGCACCCCTCTCAACTGGTCTGAAACCGGTGAACGTCAGCTTTTGGGTAATGACTTAATCACAGAGGCAGAGGAAATGTGCAAAGTCATTCGTGATAACCTCAAAGCAGCCCAATCCCGCCAGAAGAGCTACTATGATAGTAAGCACCGTGATTTGGCTTTGGAGATCGGAGATCATGTTTACCTCCGCGTCTCTCCTATGAAAGGTACTCGTCGCTTTGGTATCAAAGGGAAGCTTGCCCCTAGATACGTGGGACCTTTCAAGATTGTCAGCAAGAGAGGCGACCTCGCCTATCAACTCGAGCTTCCTTCAAACTTTGCAAATGTTCATGACATGTTCCATGTCTCTCAGCTCCAAAAGTGCTTCAAGACTCCTGACCGCACCGTCAACTTCGAGGACATTGAGCTCCAAGAAGATCTCTCCTATCGTGAGCACCCAGTTGCTATTCTTGAAGAGACTGAACGCAAGACTCGCAACAAGTCAATCAAATTTCTCAAAGTCAAGTGGTCACACCATTCCGACCGTGAAGCTACCTGGGAACGCGAGGACCACCTTCGTTCTGAGTACCCGTCGTTCTTTCAGTCCTAGATCTCGAGATGAGATCCTTTCATAGTGGTGGAGTGTTGTAACAGCCCGGATGTAACTTTCCCAATTTGTACTCCAACTCTTGTCGTTTCCGGCATTAAGTTATTTTATTTTCTCGGGTTCGGGTCTTTCTCCGTGTGTTGTTGTCGTTGTCATGCATCTCATATCATGTTATCATGTGCATTGCATTTGCATACGTGTTCGTCTCATGTATTCGAGCATTTTCCCCGTTGTCCGTTTTGCATTCCGGCGCTTCGTTCTCCTCCGGTGGACATTTCTACCTTTCTTTCGTGTGTGGGGATTAAACATTTCCGGATTGGACTGAGAGTTGCCAAGCGGCCTTGCTTTACTACCGGTAGACCGCCTGTCAAGTTTCGTATCATTTGGACTTCGTTTGATACTCCAACGGTTAACCGAGGGACCGAAAAGGCCTCGTGTGTGTTGCAGCCCAACACCCCTCCAATTTGGCCCAAAACCCACCTAAACCCCTCCTATCATCTAGAGCGTTCGATCACGATCGCGTGGCCAAAAACCACACCTCATTTGGACTCTCCTAGCTCCTTCTACCTATTAAAAGGCATCCCCTCCCGAAATTCCGGATCAAATCCACCCTAACCTAGCCCCCTTCGTCTCTCCGCGCGCCGGACGTGTCCGGACGCGCCGGACATCACCGCCGCCCCCAACCGGGAGCTGCCACGTGGCGCCCCCGGACCACATCATCGCCCCGCGCCGCCAGGCCCGCTCGGGCCCGTCCACGGCCCTCCCCGGCCCAGCCTGCCGCCGACCGCCGCCCGCGCCCGCTCCGCTTCTCCTCCCGAGCCGGCGCCGTGCTCCGCCGCCTTCGCCGCGGCTCCGCCACTCCGGCCGCCGCCACCATCGCCGTGGCCGCCCCGCACGGCCACTGCTCCGGTCCCGCGCCTCCCTCTACTCCGGTGCCGCCCCGGCCTCTCCTCCCCTCGGCCTCCTCTTCCTCCCTCTACTACGGCCGCCGCACGGCCATCGACGCCGGCAAGACCCCGGCGAACCTCGGGGCACGTGCAAACCCTAGATCTAGGAGGTGGTTTTTCTTCTAAGTCCTAAAAATCCCAGATCCATATGCTCCTGTTCATCGTGCCGTATCTCTGTATCCGTAACTCCATTTTTGGCATATAGCATATCAAAATGTTTATCTCAGAGAGTACATCATTTCTTTCCATTGCATCATTTTCATTTGAGTTCATCTTGATGCCAGAAATGCTGTTAGAAGAGGGCTACTTGAGATATTTGTCAGATTTGCTGCTCCATTTAGATATTTGTCATTTTTGCCATGATTATTGTGTGCATGATATGCCCTTGAGTTCTACATATGTTTTGTTAAGGGTTTTGTCATCTTTCCAGAGGTGCAACCCATGTATTTTTGTGATGTGTGTGGTGACTAGCACAATCTTGCCAAGTGGTGCACTTGGTAATGCTGATTTCAGGGACTTAGCATTTCCACTAAGTCCTTGATCTGTTTATCTCATGATGCCTTATGTTCATGTTGTTTCATAGTGATCTGTGCCTCTTTTGAGGATGATCAGTAAGGATGTTTTATTAATCCTGTAGTGCTCTATCCATCCATGTCTTTGTTTGCAATTATGGAGCACCCTAGCTTGAGTCAATCGAGCTCTACTTTTGCTACTTTGTGAATCTAGGCAGATTGTCAACTTGTTTGCAATTTTGCCGATGATGTTGTAGTTGATCCGTGCATGCTATGCTATTGTTCTTGCCATGTCTAGCTTGAATTTTGTGCATTATTGATGGGTGTATGCTTAGCTTATCTTGACTTGCACCGCAGTGAGTGCATCGAGTTCGTAAACGTGCCTACTTGAGTTATGTTTCAGCATGTGCCAGTTTTCACTAAGTCTGAAAACTGATTATGTTTTTGCTATGTTCACATGCTTGCAATTGTATTTTCTGATCCCTTTTGGCTCAAGGTCACTAAGGGACTTTTGTTAAGCTCTTTGAGTAGCTCCATGCCATGCTTTACTTTGCCATGTTCAGGTCCTGTAGTATGTAGTTTTGTTGGTCCGGAAAGTGCTACCTGATCTGAAATTCCAGACAAGTGTTAATTTCCCTAAGTCTGAAATCTGTTTGCCATATGCATTTTTGCCATGCTTGTTTGAACCTGTTAATGGATGAATTGGCCATATCTTAGTGCTAGACTTTTGTTAAGCATCATGAATGCATCCCTTCCATGTATTTTTATGCCATGTTCGGGTGCTGCAGCATGTTCATCTTGTTGCATTTAGATGGCTACTTGCTGTAAATCGCAGACCGGTGTCATATTTGAATCGCTTGTCATTTCCAAACCGTAACTCCGATTCCGGCGTTCTTTATATCGTTTTCAAGCAATTTCATCTCATATTTCCAGTGGCACACTTGTATTCCCAAGTTGAGGACAGGTTCATGCATTCCTTGTCAAATCTTGCATATGCATCCCGCATCGCATCCCGCATAGCATACCATCTTTGCATCATGTTGTTTGATCCTTGCACGTGGTTGATTGTGTCTTTGTTGCTTTTTTGTCTTGTTGGGTAGAGCCGGGAGACAAGTTCGCTAACGAGGAGCCCATTGAGTTTGCTTTCGAGGATCCAGTCAACTCTGACAACTGTGCAGGCAAGATGATCATACCCTCGAAATCACTACTATCTTTGTTATGCTAGATTGCTCGCTCTTTTGCTATGCTAATGCTACGATGCCTACCACTTGATTTCAAGCCTCCCAAATTGCCATGTCAAACCTCTAACCCACCATGTCCTAGCAAACCGTTGATTGGCTATGTTACCGCTTTGCTCAGCCCCTCTTATAGCGTTGCTAGTTGCAGGTGAAGATTGGAGGCCATTCCTTGTTGGAACATTTTTTTACTTGATGGGATATCATTATATTGCCATGTTATCTTAATGCATCTATATACTTGGTAAAGGGTGGAAGGCTCGGCCTCTCGCCTAGTTCGTCTTGATTAAAGCTTTTCCAGCAATGCCCAACCTTGGTTTTACCATTTGCCACCTAGCCTCTTTTCCCTTGGGTTTCCAGAGCCCGAGGGTCATCTTATTTTAACCCCCCCCTCGGGCCAGTGCTCCTCTGAGTGTTGGTCCGACCGAGTAGACTGCGGGGCCACCTCGGGGAAACTTGAGGGTTGGTTTTACTCGTAGGATGTCTCATCTGAGTGTGCCCTGAGAACGAGATATGTGCAGCTCCTATCGGGATTTGTCGGCACATTCGGGTGGTGTTGCTGGTCTTGTTTTAACCTGTCGAAGTGTCTTGAAGAACCGAGATACCGAGTCTGATCGGAACATCTTGGGAGAAGGTCTATTCCTTCTATGACCGTGAGAGCTTGTCGTGGGCTAAGTTGGGACTCCCCTGCAGGGATTTGAACTTTCAAAATCCGTGCCCGCGGTTATGGGCAGATGGGAATTTGTTAATGTCCGGTTGTAGATAACTTGAACCTTAACTTAACTAAAATGAATCAACTGAGTGTGTTACCGTGATGGCCTCTTCTCGGCGGAGTCCAGGAAGCGGACACGGTGTTGGAGTAATGCTTGCGCAGGTTATCCTCTAGTTTGTCGCTCACGCTTTGCCTCCTCTTCTCGCTCTCTTTTGCGAATAAGTTAGCCACCATATTTTGCTAGTCGCTTGCTGCAGCTCCACTTATATTTACCTTGCCTTACCTATAAGCTTAAATAGTCTTGATCGCGAGGGTGCGAGATTGCTGAGTCCCTGTGGCTCACAGATTACTATTACACCAGATGCAGGGCCTGATGATTCCGCTCCAGGAGACGCGTTTGAGCTCAAGTGGGAGTTCGACGAAGACTCTCAACGATACTATGTTTCTTTTCCTGATGATCGGTAGTGGTGCCCAGTTGGGGGTGATCGGGACCGTGTCGCATGTTGGGTTATCTTTTATTTTGGCGCCGTAGTCGGGCCATGAGTGTTTGGATGATGTAATGTTATTTATGTACTTGATTGACGTGGCGAGTGTAAGCCAACTATGTTATCTCCCCTTTTATTATCTATATTACATGGGATGTTGTGAAGATTGCCTAACTTGCGACATATGCCTTCAATGCGATTATGCCTCTGAGTCGTGCCTCGACACGTGGGAGATATAGTTGCATCGAGGGTGTTACAAGTTTTGAGGGCGCACTTGAGCACCGCTAGAGCCTCCTTGGTATCTCCAACTACGATGAGGACGTCCTTGCTCCCGGGCATCTTCATGAGGTTGTAGGCCGGATGGGTCGCCACCATGAACTAAGCCAGAGCCGGGTATCCGAGGATGGCGTTGTACGGGAGGCCGATGCGGGCGATGTCGAAGTCGATCAGCTCGGAGCGGTACTTATCGCGGGTGCCGAAGGTCATAGGAAGGCAGAGCTGCCCCAAGGGGCTGGTGGAGCCGTCGCTGACCCCGGAGAAGGGCTTGCTGGGTCGGAGCCGTTGGAGTGGCACATGAAGAAGGCTGAAAGCCTCCAAGGAAAGCACGTTGAGACCGGCGCCGCCGTCGATGAGGGTCTTGGTGACAGCTACACTAGAGATGGTGGGCGTGCACAGCATTGGGAGCATGCTCGAGCCGATAGTGGTGGCGGGGTGGTCCCCTGTCTCGAACGTAAGGTCGGCCTTGGGCATCGCCCAACCCGGGGGAGCTCCTTGCCACGCGGAGGCGGCGCCAATCTGGCGAAAGAACGACTTGGTGTGACGGACCGAGGGTGGTGCTTGTGAGCCGCCGAGGAGGGCCGCGACGGCGAGGGGCGCCGGTGCCGCGAAGCGCGCGACGAAGAGACCGCGCAGCTCCTCCCAGGAGGTCATCGAAGATCCTGGCAAGCTGAGCAGCCAGGCGCGTGGCACACCGGCCAAGGCCAGAGGGAACCAGTTGTCCATGACCTGGTTGTCGCCTCCGGGTTCGAGGACGGCCTTCTCATACGCCTGTAGGAAGGCCGTCGGATCTGCCGCGCCGTCGTAGCGGGGTGGCATCTCTGGCTTGAACTTGCGCGTCCACCGCACCTGCTGCAAGGTGTGGGTGAAGGCCCGGACGCCCGCGGCGCATCCGCAGGCGCCCGCTGGCTTAACCTGAGGGGTGGCGTCTGCCATGGAGCTGGACGAAGCAAGCGGAGAGGCAGAGCTTCGGCGCACCCCCTACCCGGCGCACCAAATGTCGTATTTCGGGTTCCGGCAAAACCCTTGAGCTTCGAACACTTGGGTGCGCATGGAGATCTTTCCTCCCTCTAGCTCACGCCCTCACCGCGATCTCAAGGCTCAACGCGTCGAACTCGCAGAATAAAGGGACACAAGATTTATACTGGTTCGGGCCACCGATGTGGTGTAATACCCTACTCCAGTGTGGTGTGGTGGATTGCCTCTTAGGCTGAGGATGAATAGTTACAAGGGAAGAACAGCCTCCCGAGGAGAGGTGCTCTTGTGCTTGGCGAGTTTGTGCCTTGGTGGAATGGATCCGGTCCAAGATGAGATGCCTCCCTATGATGGTGGCTAGTCCTCTATATAGAGGCCCAGGTCCTCTTCCCAAATATTAGGCGGGAAGGGATCCCACAACAGCCAATTTGAAGGGGGACAACTAGTACATGCTATCCTGACAAAAGATGGTCTTCGCCTGCCAAAGGCTCTGGTGATGACGCCATCCTGGCCTCCACGGTGACCTTCGTCCTGCCGTCCTGCTGGTCTTGGTCTTGTTGCACCGATAAGGAAACCTTTTCTTGACGCCTCGGGACCCTGCGCCTGCGCTTGCCTCTTTAGCACCAAAGAGGAAACGAGGACACTGCATGCACTGTCACCCGCCTGGCGCCCTCCTGGCCCTGGTCGTCATGGCTTGCGTCACACGAACCTCGCGAGGCACCCCTTTCCTCGATCTGGGTCCTTTGGCTAATAGCACATTATTGTGCAGTTGCAGGAATCATTCTAATATTTAGGTTTCTTACAATTTGGTCTTGCACATGTAGGTCCTGCTGTCAGAGGCTTAGGCCCACTGTTTGACCCATTTTGCATATGGGGAAATGAGATGTCCATGAATATCAGTCAAGTCAAGAAACTCAGAAAGATTGTTAGGATGAAGAAACTTGCGACGAATAACAGCAAGATCTTTGTTTGCACAATGAAGAAGACATCAGTCAATTATAGGATGGTACCAACTCTTTTACCTTGTTTTTACCCCTTGCCCCATTTCAAAAATTTACAGCAACGATTTATGAATAGCTTTGTTTTCAGTAATTTTCAAAGCTGTTCACTAGTGATTACCTCTCAAACCACATGCATGGCACTACTGTGGGATGGTCCAAATGCGACAGTCGAATCAGAGACCCTTCGACGAAACTGTGTGTGATGCCATAATCGCAAATGGTGGTGTAAAAAACCTGTCAAAAAAGGTGCAAAATGTTTGCAATGACAGATGCATCGAACATGGTTCAGAATTTAGTTGCGTTTGCGATGCAGGGCATACGGTTCAGCTTAGAGAACTATTTGTGATGAGGAGGCACAAAAGAAAACAGGCAACCAGATGAAGGCGTGTTGGTGCACAAAAGGAGGGGTCCTATTTTGTACCCCTTTACTTGTGCGCGGGTAATTGGAGCCGCGCCCGCAGCCACACCCAGCAGGGCAGAGGAAGGAGGCAAGGCCACAAGATAACCAGAACAACGCCAAGACCAGAGACACAAAGAGCAAGAGGGCGAGGTGGACTCCCCCGGCGAGACCCTCACTGGGGTGGCCTCCGCAGCCCCGGCAAGAACCTTGCCGGGGCAACTTGCCCAACGCTAGGAGAGCGTGCCGCCCTTGAGCCCAAGGGTTCCAACACCATCAACCACATTAGAACCAAGGCTGGGAGGCACCTCCATGGTGGCATGCAGATCTTTGTGAAGAACATAAGCACACAAGATCAGATGAGGACCAGAAGACGACGATCCTCGGCAAGATCCTTGCAGAGGAAATCCACGAGACCCCCGGCAAGATCCTTGCCGGAGACGATCGCGATGCCATGGCAAGACCCTTGCCGAGGCCTCGACAAGACCCTTGCCGAGGACACCTACGGGGCCACAGCCAGGCCCACGTCAGCCAAGAATCCACCGCCATTCCCATACAGCTGCCAGCCCAACTAGTTGGGAAGGCACCTATGTGGTGACGCGTGGCCTCCAGGCCAACTCAGCAAGTACCTACATGGTGGCATGCGGATCTTCGTGAAGACCCTACCACCACACCATCTCAGCAGCCTGCCAGCTTACGTGGCACTACATGCCTCGTTGGCCTGGATGCGTGTCGGACTGAGGCGGAGCGGCAACGGACGGGACATGCCTCGTTGTCGTCCCCAATAAAGCAACAGGACACCTAAGGAGCGAATTTAATGTGCCTTGTCCCGTAATGACAAGAGATAAGCTTGTAAATTGTATACCTTTCCACCTCCTGTGTGCCACAGTGGCAACCCCTTTTGGCTATAAAAGGAGGCCCGTGGCGTACTGAGAGAGGATTCGGATCTTTTAAACTACGCACGCACCGCAGCTAGTTCGAAAGCTCAAGAACACTCAAATATACACCAAAGCAGGATTAGGGTATTGCGCATCCTTGCAGCCCGAACCTGGGTAAACGGTCTTTGTGCTGGCTACCAGACCCGCTCTTTGCACAGCCCCGCGCCCGCCAACCATAGAAGGGATCCCAGTGATTCCATAGGTGTCGTTTCCACCGACAAGGCGTGTGCGATATACAACATACGGTTCACTGGGATGAACTGTGTGTGATTAGGCAACACAATGGAAACGGTTCAACTAAACAAGATGTGTGTGATACGCGGCAAACAGTTCTGTAATCTGAAATGTGTGCAAAGACCAATAATAACACAGATGATTGCTACTAATAAGCCATGTGAATTGCTCTGTCTACAATAGAATAACATATATATATATATGTAACTAAAATAAACATCCAATTACATAACTGACTATACAGATCATTCGCACACACCTCAATAAACAATTGCATGCATTCTAAAGTAGGACAAATGATCATCTAGTCATCTACTTCTTGTGACGCTCCCCCCACTGCTATGTGGCTCGATCCCTCATCTAGGTCAGGAAGAAGACAGTTCCTCATGTCAACGATCCGCCTGTACATCTCATAGCTTGTGTACGCGTCCATGGCCGCGTACTTGACATGTTGTTCATCCAGTCTCTTATGCCACACACTGTACCAGGCGTTCTTGTCTTTATTGCTCTCTTGCTTCATCTTCGCGTAGTAGGGGTCGATGATGACCGAGGCGAGGTCAACCAGGGAGTTCAGTTTGCTTTTGTCGGAGCCCCAGACCTTGTAGTGGTGCTGGATGTTGACAAGATTCGGGAATTTCAAGTCCGAAACCTTAAGCGCTTTAGATCGTTGGTGGTGTCCACCATAGCGAAACTATAGTCGAAGCTCTTGATAAACCTGGAGAAACGCTCGCAAGGCATTATGGCAAGGTGGAAGTGGTAGACGAGGACGTCATGTCGCACACACAACTGGGCGACGGCAACCTTCTAATCGTGCCCAGCATGACCGATGGTGTACTCGAGGTCGAAGCCGACCACTCGGTACTTGTCCTCGACAAGGAACTTCTCCATAGTTTGGATGGAGCTCTCCACCGAGATAGGATCATTCGTGTACACCACCGAGAGGGCCTTTGTCGGTGTCAAAACCGGCGGATCTTGGGTAGGGGGTCCCGAACTGTGCGTCTAGGCAGATGGTAACATGAGGCAGGGGACACGAAGTTTTACCCAGGTTCGGGCCCTCTTGATAGAGGTAAAACCCTACGTCCTTCTTGATTAATATTGATGATATGGGTATTACAAGAGTAGATCTACCACGAGATCAGAGAAGCTAAACCCTAGAAGCTAGCCTATGGTATGATTGTCTGTTGTTCTATGGACTAAAACCCTCCGGTTTATATAGACACCGGAGAGGGCTAGGGTTACACAAGGTCGGTTACAAAGGAGGAGATATACATATCCATATTACCAAGCTTGCCTTCCACGCCAAGGAGAGTCCCATCCGGACACGGGATGAAGTCTTCAATCTCGTATCTTCATAGTCCAACAGTCCGACCAAAGGATATAGTCCAGCTGTCCGGAGACCCCCTAATCCAGGACTCCCATAGTAGCCCCTGAACCAGGCTTCAATGACGATGAGTCCGGCACGCAGTATTGTCTTCGGCATTGCAAGGCGGGTTCCTCCTCCGAATACACCACAGAAGAATTTGAATACAAGGATAGTGTCCAGCCCTGCAAAATAAGTTCCACATACCACCGTAGAGAGAATAATATTTCCACAAATCTAATATGCTGACAAGTTTTGGCAACACAACATTGTGCCATGGCCCGGTAATTATTCGAACGTTTCCTTTAACTATCCCCGCACATAACGCGAGGCAGTTTTTTGACACGTCTTGTCAAAGCAGAGATCGTGTTCCCCTAATTATGGCATTCTCATCAATACGGTCGTGGGTAACCCAACCGTGTCTAGGACTCCTAGATTATAGGCAAGTCCCAAACGGCTATGGAGAGGACGCTTGATATTCACCCTCTTAATAAAGGGACAATTCTTTTACTTTTTTCCCTCTTGTGCTCAATCGAATCCTTCCCCTGCCTCGAGTTCTAACACCCAAAGCCCATGTCAGGTGCTCCAGACCTTCAATCATGTCCGGATCTAGCCTTTAAGGCCGGTGGATGCCCTCCTCTGTTACAGAAGAAGTCATCAAGAACTTGAGGGAGGCCAGATACCTGACCGCCAAGGTTTCGCATCGGCTTCCTGCCCGAGGGCAGGTCGTCCCTACTCTTGAACCCAACGAAGACGTCGTGTTCATCTCCCACTTCCTCCGAGGTCTAGGCTTCACTCTAGATCCCTTCGTTAGGGGGTTGATGTTTTATTACGGGCTAGATTTCCACGATCTAGCCCCGGACTCCTTTCTCCACATCTCGGCATTTATTGTCGTATGTGAGGCCTTCCTCCGCATTACCCCTCACTTCGGCCTGTGGCTCAAGACCTTTGATGTGAAGCCGAAGATGGTCGAGGGGCAGCATGTAGCGTGCGGAGGCACATTAATAAGCAAGATCGCTGGAGCTCCATGGCCAAAGGGTTCCATTCCAGAGGTGTCCGGATTATGGCAACGGGAGTGGTTTTACATCACAGCTCCCAGAAGTGCCAAGTGAGCGGCTGCCCCTGCTTTCCGCTCAGGCCCTCCACCACAACTAATGTCATGGATTAGCAGAGGGCTGAGCTGGGGTCCAGCCAAGGACGTGCCTGTACTGCAGAGCCGCATTCGAGATCTCTTCGAAGGAGATTTTAGTTTGATTATGGTAATGCAAGTCATGCTGGTTCGACGAATCCAGCCATGCAAACGCCGGCCCCTCCGCATGTGGGAGTTCAACCCAGAAGGACCGCGTGATGTTCAGAATTTCCTCGGCCTAACGCACGAGGAGATATATAAATCATTCTTCGGACCCCAGATAGAGTGTCTGGACACTACCGAGGACGTGGGCCTGAGCAGCAACCGCACCGCCGACCAAGTAAGTTACCCTCTAGCCGAACACACCGTCTTTCATTTATCATGACGTCATTATGAGAAATCGCTCTTTGACTAGGACTGGATAACAAAGGCGAAGATGATCCGGTGTTCGGCCCCCCTTTCGGAAGGCTTGGAGAATCCGGTGCTGGAAAAGATGCTCGAGCTAGCACCTTGCCCGGAGCCCTCACAGGAAGATAAAGGGGGGAATAAAGGGGGTGAAAGAGGGTCTCCACCGCTACCCATTCCGACCAAGGGAACGGGCGCCTCCGTGAGGGAGGATAACCAAGGGGAGGAATCTGGCATCCTCTCACCCCGGGGAAGGAAGAGGACTACCCCTGAAGTTCCAGAAACCAAGGTTTCCAAACGGGAGAAGAAGTCTCCACCAAAGGGTCCTGCCTTGGAGGGTGCTCTTGCCGCACAAAGTCCGCGCGGGGATCTGCCCTCTAACAAGCTGTAAGTAATCAAAAAGTACTTTAATAGTGAAGATGTACTACTTTACTTCCGAGGAAAATAACCGAAGCATTTATCTTGCAGTTCGGATCTTAGCCCTTCTCAACAGAGCTCGTCTTCGGGGGATCTTCTTACGGAGATGATGGAGAGCGAAATGCCTCCCCCGGACTCCCCCACTCAAGAAGCGGGCGACCTTGAAGTGTCGTCACGGAGGGCCTCTCCGATCTGGTGAGGCCAGAAGATAATCCTATAGTCACCCGAAGTCCTCAGCGTCCGGCTCTTGAAGAGAGCAAACAAAAGAGTCCGGCACCGTCTCGTATGCGGTCGGACGTATTGAGGGAGCTGTTGGAGCGAGCGGCCATCTCAGAAGAACACCGTACGTTAATGGGTACGGTCATGGAAAGAATTTCGCCCGCCGAAAGCGGATTGCATGAAGCCTTTATGAGTCTACTGACAGGCTTTGAGGTACGTGATACTTTTTGATAGTACCGCACATTTTTAGGTGTGCCCTGTGTAGATAGTAGCCTCTAAGACTCTGGTTGTCGTCGAGAATGGCGGCGAACAGAGGATCGTAGTCCCAAGTAGTAACCAAACCGCCTTTGTGTGCAGGTGGTGGAAGCTCCGGTGGCTAGCCAGACTAATGAGTTTGCCGAACTAAAGCGGCAACTGGATGCGGCAAATGCCGACATCGAGCTTGTTAACAAGCGGCTTGACGAGGCACAGGGTAAGTAATGCTTTCTGGTGAATGTCACATAGTAAGAAAAGTATGATGCCAGTATCTTTAATGTGTTGTGACTGCAGATGGAGCTGCCACCGTGGAGACCCTTCGGGCGGAACTTGCCCGAGCCAAAGAACAAGCAAGGAGTAGTAGTGTGGCTGCTTTGAAGGCGGCCGAAGAGTTGAGGGCCGAGAAGGCCGCGCATTGCGAGAGCAAAGAGAAAATGGCCAAGATGGCTGTAACATTAAAAGACACTGCCGATCGTTGCCAGTTCCTTGAAGAAGAAAACCGAGTGAAGGCGACGAACCTTGAAAAGGCCACGATGACGACCAAAGACACCCGCTCTGCTATGAGAGCGAAGAAGGAGGAGATGCGTGAAGCCGGGGATATTGCGGTTGGGAAGCCCTTCATGCCGCGAAGGAAGTTCGGAGATCCACGGTATGCCCCTCTGGATCGGCTGTGGAGTTCGGCAGACGCATATATGGACTTGGCAGCGAGCGCTGTCGATGCGGCCAAATACTTCCAAGATCAAACAGATTGTGAAGTGGACAAGCTGGTCTGGTCGCAATTTAACGTTCCAGAGCGTCCGCTTCCATTGACTGATCAGCTAGCCGAATGGGCTGAGCTCAATAGGTTGTCTGGACTTGCCATGAGGTCTGTCGTGGATCAGCTGTGGCCGAAAAAGCCGAAGCTGAATAGCTATTTCAGCTTAGTGCAGCAGTTCCTTGGTGCGGTGCCGGGCATCAATGCGATGAAGAGGTCGGCGTGCATAGAAGGCTCGCGGATGGCCCTTGCCCATGTTAAAGCATACTGGGCGGAGATGGATGCTACCACTGTTGCGGCGCAGGGTTCGGCCATAGGCCGAGTGGCTACCGAGCACTATTTCGAAGAGGTTCTTGAGGGTGCCCATTCGATAGAGGCCTAGTGCTCGAAGAATATTATGTTTGAGTGACATGTATTCCCATTGTAAACATAATGTTTTTATGAAATTTATTAAGGTTGTGTTTATACTTTTTCCTAAAAGTAATATGATGCCTCCTGTGCGGCCGTTTATGTATACATGTGTATAACCTGAAAGATTGCAGTCGTCGGCTTCAGCCCCCACGCATATAATGCGGAGGTGTTCGCAGAAGACGCGTGTTCACACTGAACCCAATGTCTTGACCCTATTAAGGAGGTGATAGCGCAGCAAATGAGGCAACCGGACTATAATGCTTTAACACTTTCACTTAGCCATAGGAGTTTGACAGTGGGGCTACTATATAGCCCCTGGTGGCTCCGCACTCTCCCGAATTCGGGGCGCATACATGCCTGGTCGGGAAATGGCCCTTCATTAAGGCGGAGGAATCCTAACATTCCGATAGGTCATCAAGTCGTTGACCAGTCTCACGCTATATCATGACAATCAGTTTTCGGCTTTCTCTACTGAGGTGCTCGTCGGGATGACCCGGGGCACAATCGCAGTAGTTCTCCTAGTGCTACCTTAGCCGATAGAGCGGAACGTAAGGTACCAAAACATAGGAGCCGGGCAAACCCAACATTTGACCAAAGACATGATTCGGAGCTGATGCATATAAGGCCAAACTCGCGACGCTGAACACTCCCTAAGGTATTCGGTCTTTATGGTATAAACCGGGCCTAAATAGTGCCCTTTGTAAGAAGCCCCTGGTGTCCAGGTACGTGCATTATTCTGACGTGGCCACATGCCAAGACGCCAGCATCCTTCTCAATTGTACTGAGAATCCGAGGGATGTGTATCAACAAGAGACAGTAAAAAAGGTTGACGCAGGGTCTTAATCTAAAAAGAATCCTTGGGACGGGTCCCTGCTGCACGTCTGCGCCTGTGTCTCCGTTGTGCCGTATCCTGGACGGGTGTAGCATGGTGGTCATCTGTAAAAGAGAGGAGCTTAGGTGAAACGTTGTCGTGCAAAAAGGTAGGTTTTAAAGGAACCATGTAAATTTCAAGATGAGTAAAAATTGCCACTTGTCTACACGCGTTGAGCCCCTTGTGTTTGTGATAGGGGTGTGGCCATCAAACCTGTACGAATTACATATAGCTGCGCCGGACTCGTCTAACCGTGTCTGTGGTCTTGACGTCCTATCGAATACTTTAGTTGGTGAGGCCGTTTTAGTGTGCGGCTGCCGAGGCGGCCGCACCCTCTTCGGCGCAGGGATCGCTCAATATTTCCATTTACTGTAATGATGCCACGTGGACCGGGCATCTTAAGAGTGAGGGAAGCGTAATGCGGTATTGCATTAAAGCGAGCGAAAGCTTCACGTCCAAGTAGTGCTTGATAGCCACTTTGGAACGGAGCAATGTGGAAGGTTAAATTTTCGCTACGGAAGTTATCGGGGAAGCCAAATATAACTTCTAGTAGCAGGGAGCCCGTGCAATGAGCCCCTGGGCCTGGCGTTACTCCTTTAACGGTAGTATTGCTGA
The DNA here is from genome assembly GCF_018294505.1 of Triticum aestivum. Classification (NCBI taxonomy): domain Eukaryota; kingdom Viridiplantae; phylum Streptophyta; class Magnoliopsida; order Poales; family Poaceae; genus Triticum; species Triticum aestivum. The sequence goes on along the minus strand of NC_057809.1, from coordinate 222,810,110 downwards.
GGCAAATTTTCGTTGGGTCTATCCCCATTTTGTGGATTGTGTCCTGATATATCAGGTTTAGACTGCTGCCACCGTCCATGAGGACTCGTGTGAAGTGGTATCCGTCAATTATTGGGTCTAATACCAAGGCAGCCCATCCTGCATGTTGGATACTTGCTGAGTAATCCCGATGGTCAAAAGTGATCGGTTGAGACGACCAGTGGCAGGACTCCGCTGTGATAGACCCTTTGGCATATTTATATGGGAGTGTCGCTTTGTTTCTCCCCTTGATCACGTGTACCACGTTTACTGTTTTGACTTCTAGTGGAAATTTCTTTTGTTCCCCAGTGTCTTGCTTGAGAGGCTCATCCTCGTCTTCGCTCGGTGTATCCTCCCCCTTGTGTACGGCGTTGAGATTGCCGGACTGCTTGAAGACCCAACATTCTTTGTGGGTATGATTAGCGGGTTTACCAGGGGTGCTATGGATCAGACATATTTGGTCCAGAATTTTGTTGATGCTAGACAGTTCATGTCTGGCGCCTTTAGAGGGCGGCTTTTGCTGACCCGGCCGAGAGCTTCGGAATCCGGCATTTACCGCCGTGCTCTTCGGGCTGTCTTCTTTATTCCGGCGCTTATTATTTTTGCTGCGTCGTGATTTCCTATTTTCATCTCTAACTTTGGATGTACTTGGGTCGCTGGTGCTGCATCTGGCTAGCCAGCTGTCCTCACCCGCGCAAAAGCGGGTCATGAGGCTTGTTAATGCTGCCATTGTTCTCGGCTTTTTTGGCCGAGGTGTCTGGCAAGCCATTCGTCGCGGATGCTATGCTTAAAAGCTACCAAGGCTTCGGCGTCCGGACAGTCAACTATTTGGTTCTTTTTAGTAAGAAACCTGTTCCAAAGCTTTCGGGCTGACTCTCCGGGCTGTTGAGTTATATGACTCAAATCGTCCGCATCCGGAGGTCGGACATAAGTCCCTTGAAAATTTGCCCGAAAAGCGTCTTCGAGCTCTTCCCAGCTTCCAATGGAGTTTTCGGGGAGGCTTTTAAGCCAGTGCCGAGCTGGCCCTTTGAGCTTGAGGGGTAAGTACTTGATGGCGTGGAGATCATCTCCTCGAGACATATGGATATGGAGGTTATAGTCCTCAATCCAGACCCCAGGGTCTGTTCTTCCGTCGTATGCCTCTATGTTTCCGGATTTGAATCCCTCTGGAAATTCATGGTCCAGCACCTCATCGGTGAAACATAGGGGGTGTGCGGCACCCCTGTATCTGGGTGTACCACATTGTTCGGATGTTTGTTGTGTTGCATCATATGCTGGAGCGCGCTTGCGTGGTCCATAGATATCTGGTTGCGCTGTCCTTTTGATGCGAGCCCTCACGTGGATCGCGTATTGGCTTATGTGTGCCGTTGTTTGCCACTCTATGTTGGCCGTGAGGATGTCTATCCGGCCAGGTGGCCATTTTGATTTTTGGTTGCGGGGGATCTAAGGCCTCCTCATCGAATTAAGGTAGCAACCTCCGCTTCGGGAAGCTCTTGGTGGGGCGATTACCACCGTACTTCGCTGCTGCGTTGAGTACTTTGTTCCATCTGATTCCGAGTGTGTCTTGTGCAGCCTTGAGTCTTTGCTTCTGCTTTTTTAGACTCCTCGCGGTGGCAACAAGCCTTTGACGTGCATTCTGTTGCTCCAGGTGTCTGTCCGGTGTGATGTCGTCCGGACTATTGTCTTTGACAGAGTCAGGTTGTTCGTTTTGATTCTCCGTGTTGCCGTGGTCCGGCAATGGTTCACCTTGCTCTAACGCTGGGTCTATATGATCGTTGTTTCTGCCGAGGCGGGATTTGGTGTGGCGCTTACGCCGCTGCTTTGACTGCTTCTCGAGGGGACAACCCTTCGTTGCGTCCTTCCATTCCTCGTTGTTGTTTTCTTTTGGTGTGTCCACCATGTATACGTCATCTGATGAAGTGGCCGTCTAGCGCCCTGTGGGCAGTGGTTCCTGTTCGTCTCCTACATCGTCGTCCATACCGTCAATGTCTTCGGAGTCGAGGTCGAGCATGTCGGTTAAGTCATCGACAGTGGCTACTAAGTGGGTGGTGGGTGGGTGGTGAATTTCTTCGTCATCCGCATCCCAATCCTGCCAGACATAGTTTGGCCAGGATCCTCCTGACAAGGAGAGAGACCTTAATGAGTTCAGTATGTCACCAAGGGGTGAGTGCTGAAAAATATCCGCGGAGGTAAACTCCATGATCGGCGCCCAATCGGATTCAATAGGAACGGGCGCATGCGGTTCGGAGTCTGTGGCCAGAGAAGAATCCGGCGGTTTAGCAACATGGCTCTCGTGAAGGGTAAGGTCGATGTTCGGCTCGATCGCCGCTGAGGGTAAGGCCTTCGTGGCGGGTCCATCCACCCATCCATGGACGGCGCAACCGGCTCCGGATTGAGGGTTAGAGCGGCTGCCGGTGCGATCTCTCAGACACTGTCTGATGGTAGAGCTAAATCGTACTCATCGTGACTGCACGACGCACAAGGCAGAGGCTCAAATCCGTCGAAGATCAAGTCTCCGCGGATATCGGCCGTGTAGTTTAAGCTTCCTAACCTGACCTGGTGGCCAGGGGCGTAACTTTCGATCTGCTCCAGATGGCCAAGCGTGTTGGCCCGCAGTGCGAAGTCGCCGAACACAAAGATATGTCCGGGGAGAAAAGTCTCACCCTGGAGTACATCGCTATCGATGATAGAAGGAGCCATCAGGCCTAACAGTGACGACACAGAGGAACTCTCAATGAAAGCACCAATGTCGGTGTCAAAACCGGTGGATCTCGGGTAGGGGGTCCCGAGCTGTGCGTCTAGGCGGATGGTAACAGGAGGCAGGGGACACGAAGTCTTACCTAGGTTCGGGCCCTCTTGATGGAGGTAAAACCCTATGTCCTGCTTGATTAATATTGACGATATGGGTAGTACAAGAGTAGATCTACCACGAGATCAGAGAGGCTAAACCCTAGAAGCTAGACTATGGTATGATTGTCTGTTGTCCTATGGACTAAAACCCTCCGGTTTATATAGACACCAGAGAGGGCTAGTGAGGGAGTCCTGGATTAGGGGGTCTCCGGACAGCCGAATTATATCCTTTGGCTGGACTGCTGGACTATGAAGATACAAGATTGAATACTTCATCTCGTGTCCGGATGGGACTCTACTTAGCGTGGAAGGCAAGCTAGGCAATGCGGATATGTATATTTCCTCCTTTGTAACTGACCTTGTGTAACCCTAGCCCCCTCCGGTGTCTATATAAACCGGAGGGTTTTAGTCCGTAGGACTACAGACAATCATACCATAGGCTAGCTTCTAGGGTTTAGCCTCTCTGATATCGTGGTAGATCTACTCTTGTACTACCCATATCATCAATATTAATCAAGCAGGACGTAGGGTTTTACCTCCATCAAGAGGGCCCGAACCTGGGTAAAACTTCGTGTCCCCTGCCTCTTGTTACCATCCGCCTAGACGCACAGTTTGGGACCCCCTACCCGAGATCTGCCGGTTTTGACACTGACATTGGTGCTTTCATTGAGAGTTCCTCTGTGCCATCGCCAGAAGGAAGGATGTCTCGTCTCGTCTTTAAAGACGATATTATTGTCAGGGGAGCTTTGGCTGTCGGCCAAACTCTCCGGCTAGGCGGTTTCATCATGACCGCCTGTTCAGCCGCAGCGCCGACGATAACTTCTTGGGTCATCGAAAACAGCCTCCACGTCAAATCGGCACTCGCCGAACAGATGGATCCAATGGAGCTCGCCTCCTTAAACGAGCTCTTGGATCGCACCGCGGCCTTGGGATTCTCTACGGACTATGATCGGATTGGGCTTAAACCCGATCAAAGGGAGATTAACTCTCCACCGGTCACCCATCATATTGCAGTGGTGGAGGAACAATGCGGCGACCTTTCCTCCATCTTGAGGACCAACTATGTCCGGATTCCCGATCTCTCTGAGCCGGACGCCCGTTCGCGGGAGGACAACATCGAAACCCTAAACTTAGAGTCAGGTAGCGGGCCAGGATTATCGGGTCACACCCCGGAACCGGAACTTCCAAAATTGGAAATTCCTCAGCCCCTGGGTCCCAGATCAGGTGAGGGTTCGGATTCAATTACACCCACCCACCCAAACATAAGGGATCTTTCCCACTTCAGGCAAGAGCCCCAGGAAACAGTACATCACTATTGGGCCAGATTCCTCCTTGCGATGAACAAGGTTAAGGACTGTCGCGAGGAAGACGCAATCCTATTCTTCTGCAATAATTGCATGGACAAGGGAATGCTTAACGCCATAAATCACCGTGAGATAACACGCTTCGCTGACTTGGCGTCCATAGTACGAAAGTACTGTGCGATGAAAAGTGCCTGGAAAACCGAAATAAACTTTTGGGATAATCCGGCCCTGAATACAAACCCAGTCCGAAACAAAAGGGTGCATTATCACAATACACCCGGGTCAACTACCAAAAAGCAAAAACCCTCTACAGGGTATGGAACCGTACTGGAGGGATGGCTCAACGGACCCTGCAAAATTCATAGTACAGCGGATACAATACCAATGCACAACCTTAGAGCATGTTGGATACTCCGGCAGGTGGCCAATAGTGGTGAGGATCTTCTTCTCCCAAATACCACAGAGCACCATCCCGTGGATAACAATACGGTGTTAATGGTCTTCGAGACCTTCACGTCAAATAATAGGCGCAAGCGAACACTCCGCGGCATGGCCGAAATCTGCCACGTAGCAGCAATAAATCCATGGAGTGACACGACTATTACCTTCAATGCCAGTGATGAACCTAAATTCCGAAAAACCCGAGCACCAGCCGCACTGGTCCTCAGTCCAATCGTGGACGGCTTTCGACTCACCAAAGTACTCATGGACGGCGGCAGCGGATTAAACCTCATCTATGAGGAAACTCTTCAAAAGATGGAAATAGACTGGAACCGCATTGAGCAAAGTAGCACAACCTTTAGAGGAATCATCCCCAGTCGGGAAGCACGCAGCGCTCGGAAAATCACACTAGATGTGGTATTCAACACGCGGATAATTACAGGTCCGAAGAAATTACATTCCAAGTGGCCCCGTTCAGCAGTGGTTATCATGCTCTTTTAGGACGGGAGGCGTTCACAATCTTCCAAGCCGTACCCCATTACGGGTACATGAAGCTCAAAATGCCCGGGCCCAACGGAATCATCACTCTCGCCAGTGATCCGGACACAGCACTCCGCGCCGAAAACAAAACAGCCGCACTGGCCCTTGAGGCATTATCCGAAGCCCTCTCGGCCGAGGAATTAACCACGCTACGCTCCATAGTGGACAGGGACGACGTGATACTCGACAAGAGATCCAAGTCCACCTCTTTTAAACCAGCGGATGAAATAGTCAAATTCCAAGTCCACCCAACGGACCCTACAAAAACAGCCTCCATCGGGGCACAGTTAAACCCCGCTGTGGACGCCGCACTACGAGAGTTCCTGCGCGAGAACTGGGACATATTCGCCTGGCATCCCTCAGACATGCCAGGAATCCCACGCAGGCTGGCCGAGCATAGCCTCAATATCCTAAAGGGATTCAAGCCGGTCAAGCAAGCTCTTCGGCGTTTCTTCGAACCTAAGAGACAGGCCATGGGAGAGGAACTAGCCAAGTTATTGGAGGCCGGATTCATCAGAGAAATAAAACACCCGGACTGGCTAGCAAACCTGGTGATGGTACCAAAGAAGGACAAATCCTGGCGCCTTTGTGTCGATTTCAAAGACCTCAATAAAGCTTGCCCAAAGGATCCCTTCCCCCTCCCACGCATCAATCAAATCATTGATGCTACCGCAGGACACGAGTCATTGTGTTTCCTCGACGCATACTCCGGTTACCACCAAATCAAGATGGCGGAGTCCGACCAAGCCGCAACGGCATTCATCACACCATACGGCCCCTTCTGTTTTAACACAATGCCTTTTGGGCTCAAAAACGCCGGCGCAACATATCAGCGCATGATTCAGACATGTCTGGAGAAACAAATCGGCAAAACAGTAGAGGCATACGTAGACGATGTGGTCGTCAAAACCAAACACGTCGACTCTTTGATAGACGACTTGAGGCTCACATTCGACAACCTCCGAACATACGACATCAAGCTCAATCCGGAAAAATGCGTTTTCGGCGTACCAGCCGGAAAGCTCCTGGGTTTCATTGTCTCCAGTAGAGGTATTGAAGCTAATCCGGCCAAAATCCGAGCTTTGTCACAGTTGGCTACCCCAACAGACCTCAAACAAATCCAGAAGTTAACTGGATGCGTGGCGGCTCTAAGCCGCTTTATCTCCCGCTTAGGAGAAAAGGCTTTACCCCTTTATCGCCTCCTTCGGCGCACCGAACACTTCGAGTGGACGGACGCGGCCACAGCCGGACTGGAAGAAATAAAGGCCATTTTGGCAACCAACCCAATCCTGGCCACGCCAAACATCGGCGAACCAATGCTGTTGTACATTGCGGCAACTCATCAAGTTGTCAGCGCAGTGCTCGTTGTCGAACGAGAAGCAGACGGACACAAATTCCCTCTTCAAAAGCCGGTATACTATGTATCCACTGTCCTCACTCCATGCAAATCACGGTACCCACATTATCAAAAGATAGCCTATGCGGTATTCATGGCATCCCGGAAGCTGCAACACTACTTTCAAGAGTGTTCGATTACAGTAGCCTCGGAAGTGCCACTTAATGATATTATAAACAACCGCGACGCTATGGGCCGGATTGCCAAATGGGCCATTGAGCTCCTCCCGTTCGACATAACATACAAACCTCGACGAGCCATCAAGTCGCAAGTATTGGCCGACTTCGTCGCCGAATGGACGGAGGCCGAACTCCCTAAAGAGTACGGCGCATACTCCAATTGGATCATGCACTTCGACGGTTCTAAAATGCTGGCTGGTCTAGGGGCTGGCGTCGTCCTGACGTCCCCAACCGGAGATACCGTTCAGTACGTGCTGCAAATATTGTATACAGACTCCAACAATGCAGCCGAATACGAAGCTCTGTTGCATGGTCTTAGGATGGCAGTCTCCATGGGCATTCAACGTTTGGAGGTGCGTGGGGATTCAAACCTCGCAATATCCCAAATAAACGGAGACTTTGACGCCAAGGATCCAAAAATGGCGGCCTATCGAAACGCCGTCCTAAAAATGTCAGCTCGGTTCGAGGGGCTCGAATTTCACCATGTGGCTCGGGAAAACAATCAGGCGGCGGATATCCTCGCCCGCATTGGCGCAAAATGCGATGCAGTCCCCCCAACATATTTTTGGAAAGGCTGTTTAAACCATCCGTAGTATGGGAAGGGGACACCGGTAACAACAGTCCGGACCCGGCCAAAATACCCGATACCGAACTCTCTGACACAATCGGAGGCTCCGTCACCGAAATAACACCTTCAGCCCACGAAATAATGGCCATTATTGCCCTGTGGACTGAACCATTCCTGGCCTACCTAACTAGACAGGAACTTCCGGAGGACCAAAATGAGGCACGCTGCATAGTGCGGCGATCCAAGGCCTACAGGGTCCATGAGGGAGAATTGTACAAAAAAAGTACTATCGGAGTCCTTCAAAGGTGCATCTCCGAAGTGGAAGGGCGGAATCTTTTGGCGGAAATTCACGCCGGACTCGGCGGTCATCACGCCGCAGCCCGGGCTCTTGTAAGCAAGGCCTTCCGTACAGGATTCTATTGGCCAACGGCCCGGGCAGATGCACAGGACTTGGTCCAACATTGCGCCGGTTGCCAGCTCTTTGCAAATCAAAGCCACATGCCACCCACCACCCTCCAAACAATCCCCATTACATGGCCCTTTGCGGTCTGGGGGCTTGACATGGTTGGACCCCTTAAAGGGGGAACCCACAAGAAAAAATACTTATTGGTCATGGTGGATAAATTCACCAAATGGATAGAGGCCAAACCTGTTAAAACAGCCGAATCCGGACCGGTGATAGACTTCATATCCGGGGTTGTACACCATTATGGCGTCCCCCACAGCATCATCACTGATAATGGCATGAACTTCACGGCCGACAAGGTAAAACTCTGGTGCAGCAAAATGGGCATCAAGCTCGATTACGCTTCGGTCTATCACCCACAAACCAACGGTCAAGTCGAGCGAGCAAATGATCTTATAATGAGCGGCATTAAACCCAGATTAGTGTGCTCCTTAACGGAGTCTAACACGCACTAGGTAGAGGAGCTCGACTTCGTACTCTGGGGGTTCCGGACCACGCCGAATCATAGTACCGGATATACACCCTTCTTTCTGGTGTACGGCGCAGAGGCAATCTTACCCTGTGACATAATTCATGATTCACCTCGAGTGCGCATGTAAGAAGAAAGAGAAGCCGACCTCGATCGGCAGGACAGTCTGGACACCCTGGAAGAGGAGCGCGACGTAGCCAAAGCCCGTTCCACATTTTATCAGCAATAGGCTCGCAGATACTAAAGCAGAGAAGTACGAGCCAAAACTTATAACATTGGTGAACTAGTTCTACGCCTGCCGGATAAGAAAAAGTACAAGCTCGAGCCCAAATGGGAAGGTCCTTTCATTATTGACCAAGTTCTGACCGGTGGAGCGTACCGACTGCGGGATGCATCGACTAGTCGACTCAAGCTGAACCCATGGAACGCGGCAAGGCTCCGAAGATTCTACGCCTAGCACCGGACTCTATGTTAGTCCCCTCCCTTTGTCCATTTTCTGCATATACATCATCTATCTTGTTTCCCTTTCTTTCTTTCTTTTATTATTTCTCTAGGCCTTCAAGGGTCACCTTGTGCCTCGCTTGTACATTACAGATGCGCTAGCCGCACTCTTCCTACCTGGGGGCTTCTTTCACAGAAGCTTAAATTATTTATCTGGGCCTCATGCCCAACACATGTGTTATACTTCCGCATGTACCTTTTTTCACCATTATATGCATCGATATGACATAAGTTTTGGCCAAGCTGGGTTGCCTGGCTCTTGTATTTATGCCCTACATTCCCGTTAATTCGGCTCGGGCATAAGGGGAGCATCTCTGTGATTGTTACTGCCGGGTCAGCCGGATGTGTACCTCAGACTAGGTGAAGCCAAAAGCTAGCGTTCTTAAGGGAATATTCGTTGGTGAACAAAAGATGATATTTATTTATTGTCCATATCTGCCCCCAGATGTTTTTTCTGCGTTTCCTATCATAGTCCGGACATGCACTTTAGGGCATGCTTACCCAGGGAAAGGAACGCTTAACGGAACTATTCTCCCTGGAAGATGTTTCTTACTACCCATGTAATATAACATAACTAGTTGGGCACTTGTCTGATAAAGCACTAATGAACCCTACGCCTGGTCTCCACGCATACCCCGGTTTTATATAACTGAGCGGGTATTCGGATTCACTCCGGACTATTGGGCCCGGAGGTTGAAGCGAAAAGGTCCGCAATGACAAATGATCTACAATCCGGCTAGAAGGCATTATACATGTCACTTTAATTACATAGTCATGCAGACTGCCTAAATTCCTCCTCTATACCATTCAACAGGCGGTCTAGCTTACAATTCTGTTGGGAATACTTTGTGGCTAATTCTACTTGCCCATAAACTAAGCTAACGGGGATCTCTTTTCTGTCGGGCCCCACAGGTCCGACCTCGGCCATGTGATTTGGGTCTGCCTTGGTATACCGCGTCTTCACCATGGCCCAGGCTTCTCTGGAACCCTGTTGGCAGGCTGATATCTTCCATAATCGGAAGCGCCGCCGTGCTCCCTTCAGCTTCTCCGCAAGCTCTGCAATGCCTTCTGGCAGGGAGACGGACAGCCACAAGGCCTGGGCAACACCCTCCATCACCTGTCGAACTTGTTCGTGCAAATGTGATAGCTCGGACAGAAGATCACCCGTAGACCCGGGCATTTCCTCCGCGGTACGACTCGTCAGCATACCTACAGACATAGCGCTGTTAGTCAGCTTCTTCACCGAACTCGTTTAAAAGGAATCGTTCAAACACTTACTGAAAATGCTGCGCCGAAGCCGCTTATTCTCCTTCTCGGAGTCCGCAAGCTGGCCCCGAACGTCTTTACTTCCACGTCCATCTTAATATTGGCGTCTTGGAGATTGTTTTTCTCCCGCATAACCTCAGTCAGCACGCGTTTGCCAGGCTCTAGCTGTCGCATAACATGCTGGTCCCCCGGATTTTCTCCGGATTCATCTGCAAAATCAATTGTTAGATCTGCAGACACGCCGCACACTATATGGTAACCATCATTCTTTAAAGTAAATGTTACTAGTGGGAGGCTTTTTCTGTTCCTGCAATGCTGTAAGAGCGGCCCGCAATTGGGTCTTGCATTCCTCCAGCTCCTGGGACAGCCTAGTATTTTTCTCTGTAAGAACCTGCACATTAAAGATGATCCTTAAATCTGTTCTGCTAACTGTTTCAAGTCTCAGGGGCTACTGATACATATAAATCGCCAGATTTACACACTCGTACATCCTTTACATACAGATCCGTGGCTCTGGCTAGACTATCTTGAGCAGCACAGAGGTACGCCTCTCCAGAATTGAAGGCGTCAAACGCCTCTGGTGAGAAACAAGCGTCGCGGAGTACGGCCCGGTGCCGCCTATGATTCATGGCGCTTTCCACTTCTGAGTTTGTAGCGGATAATCTATCCGCATCCTCTATAGGGGGATTATCCGGCGCCTGCCCCATATCGGCTTCTGCCTCCATGTCCGGTCCTGGCGCCCGACTAGTGGAAGCTTGATTGGCAGCATCGCCGGACATATTCCGACGAGCGTTTTTTCTGTTAAAGAAACGCGGGCGCCATTGCATTTTGAGAAAGGCGACAACCACAGAGCGGGGTTTTCCTATACCTTTGCGTCGGCGTCTCCGTCCTGACCGCCTTCCTTTTTTGCCTACCCGACCTCGGTGCCTCTTGTTGGCGAGTTGCTGCGGGTTTAGCAGGGCGTCCCGAATGCCTTCCCTGTAAAAGATGCCATGTGTATATGGTTGGTGAAGTGCCTAAAAGGGGATCCTAGTTTTGGAGTTGGGACTTTTTGATTTTTCTTACCTGCGATGCAGGGAGCAGTCCGGGATAGTCGGTCGTAATGGCCACCAGGGCATCATCACAGCTTAACTGATAGATCTGCCGGTCTATCAGTTCCACGGACATAACCGGATCTTCTTCAAGTCCGGAATTGAGGGCCCGGTCAGGGTCCTCTGGTTGTGGAGAAGGGCTGCTGGCCTCCTTTATGGCTTTTCGCAGTTCCTTCCGCAAAGTGGCAAGGTGAATACTTACGACTAAGAATGCGGGAAAAATGGGAGCAGGGAGATATAACTTACCCAGCTTGGAGGATTGTACATGGAGAATCCATCCCGTGGCTTGATGCGGGTGAACTCCTCTTCCTCACCCTTGAACAGTTCGGACAGAATTTCTGCTAGAGCGGCTGCATTGTCCGGACCCTTACGCCCGCAGCGGGTGGCGTCATCCGCCCCGATATAACACCACAAGGGGTGCCCACGATATTGAAGTGGCTGCACTCCCCGCATTATGCAAATCGACATAACTTCGATTATTGTCAATCCTGATCGAGCCAGTGCTTTGATCCAGTTTATCAGATAGAGGACTTCTCCGTTGTCTTCCGCCTAGGGGCTTCATGGGTGCGAACTTCGGCGCTTCTTCAAAGGAGCATTGTTGAACTCAGGAAGACCCCGCCGAACAGGGTCCGGAAGGGGGACGTCCTCCATATAAAACCATTCTAAAGGCCAGTCTTCGGATGACTTCTTCGGGGTACCGGACAGGTATCCGGTATCGGCGATGCGCCATATTTCGGCTCCGCCCACTTGATAAAGTGATTCCCTCTGTGTGCGAGGGACAAGGCAAAATAGCCTTTTCCACAGCTGGAAGTGAGCCTCGCAGCCCAGGAACAACTCGCAGAGAGCAACATAGCCGGCGATATGTAGAATGGAGGCAGGGGTGAGATTGTGTAATTGGAGGCTGTAGAACTCCAGGAGCCCGCGGAGGAATGGATGAATTGGAAATCCGAGTCCCCTTAGTAAATAAGGAACAAGGAAGACCCTTTCCCCCATGGAGGGACAAGGAAGGCTCTCCGCTTGCGCCCTGCCATTGTAGGTGGCAAGCCCGGCTCGAACGGGCACCATATACGTTGGAGGGAGAAATCCCTTAGTCTACAGCTCGACTAATTGACTGTGCGGGACTGAACACCTCTCCCAATCACCGGGCTTAGGGCTACGGAGGTGAGAGGAGGAGCTGCGGAGGTCGGCCATGCTGGAATGGATCTTTCCGAAACACGCTCGGATGAATTCTCGCTGGGGGAGGATGGTATGGATCGGATCTAAGAATCCCCATCCCTTTAATAGACAATTTATTTATCTGGCTAGGGGGGAAAATGTAAAAATGCCCTGGTGCCTCGTATTCATTTGACGCGTGGGAGATAGCCCTTATTGGGCACATAAGCCAAGAGGTTCAACATTTGTGGATCCGGACACTGCTTACGAATACTTGAAAGTTGGAGAAGAACCCGCCTTGCAATGCCGAAGAGAACACTGCGCGCCGGACTCATCGTCATTGAAGCCTGGTTCGGGGGCTACTGAGGGAGTCCTGGATTAGGGGGTCTCCGGACAGCCGGATTATATCCTTTGGCCGGACTGCTGGACTATGAAGATACAAGATTGAAGACTTCGTCTTGTGTCCGGATGGGACTCTACTTGGCGTGGAAGGCAAGCTAGACAATTCGGATATGTATATTTCCTCCTTTGTAACCGACCTTGTGTAACCCTAGCCCCCTCCGGTGTCTATATAAACCGGAGGGTTTTAGTTCGTAGGACTACATACAATCATACCATAGGCTAGCTTCTAGGGTTTAGCCTCTCTGATCTCGTGGTAGATCTACTCTTGTACTACCCATATCATCAATATTAATCAAGCAGGACGTAGGGTTTGACCTCCATCAAGAGGGCCCGAACCTGGGTAAAACTTCGTGTCCCCTGCCTCCTGTTACCATCCGCCTAGACGCACAGTTCGGGACCCCCTACCTGAGAGCCGCCGGTTTTGACACCAACAGCTAGGGTTACACAAGGTCGGTTACAAAGGAGGAGATATACATATCCGTATTGCCAAGCTTGCCTTCCACGCCAAGGAGAGTCCCATCCGGACAAGGGACGAAGTCTTTAATCTTGTATCTTCATAGTCCAACAGTCCGGCCAAGGGTTATAGTCCGGCTGTCCGGAGACCCCCTAATCCAGGACTCCCACAGCCTTCCCCTTCACGTGGGTGTCCACTACATGATGCGTGGTGAACTGCCCACCATTGTCATCGTCGACCGCTGGGAGCGCCATTGGAACCATTGGATGTCCTCTTAGTATTTGTCCTCATGGGTGTGCTTATTGTGATGTGTGCGACGAGAGATGAAGGTAAACGACCGCAGGCATAAAAGGGGGCCAAGCGGCATGGATTCTCAGCGCATCCGCATGGTAGTTTTTGCAGTGGGTAACTGCATCGTCGCGCCGCGCCCAGCGCAACCGCTTGCGCACGAATGTGCGTGATCATGCACCGGCCCAAAACACTGGCAGTGCATGCGGAGGGACGAGGGCAGAGCACCCGGAGGGACACGAGAGCAGAGCGCACGCGGAGGGACGCAAGCAGAGCGCGCCGCGGCCGCCTGAACCGCAAGCAACCACACGCATGGAGCAGTTTAACACACAGCAAATGGTCGCCTACAAGCCGGCCGATAGTTGCGTCGCTGCATAGAGAGCAACTGTGTGGTACCACCTCCGTCTAGTCTATAATCTCCTTTATATTTCGTGCCATACTTTGCCCTCAAATTTAACCAACAGAATGTTAATGCATGTTTTAAAAATTATATAATTGGAAACTATGTTCAAATACAAATCCAACTATATAATCTTTGGTGACATGCATTCGTATTTTATTAGTTAAATCATACTTATAAACAAGGACGGTGGTATAGTAGGTAATTAAGTCGCAAATATTTTTTATTAACCACATGTGTACGTGGCCTTTCGTCCTCCTCTCGCACGTCTTGTCACCCCGCTACCGGAGACGGCTTACAGCGCAAGCTTGCGCAGCACGCGGGCGCGTTCTTTTGCCAAACGGTGGCGCCAATGAATCATCGGTGAGACCATTCCTGCGCAAACTCGCAGGTTCCCGCGCAAGCTTCCCGCCTGACTCGGTGAAATCCCCCACGGCCGGCGAGTCATGCGTCGCATTTTCCCCTCCATCCCTGTAGCTTATCTCGTCTGCTTCTCCCACATTCGCCAATGGCACCGGTCCTTCATCGTCGCTCAGCCACTCCGTTGTCATCAGAGGACAGCTCCAGCTGGGAGGCTACATCGCGGCGGCGGCATAGTCCCCGGCGTAGTGTAGTGCGTGTGGCATCCCTATTGGGTGTACACGGAACACCAACAACACGCTCCACCGCCGGTGCCCGTCCGCAGCTGTTGCCGACCGCCGTTGCCGCCACACCACCGTCGAAAGCCAGAGCCATCGCCCGCTCCGCCGCTGTGGCCCGAAGGTGGGAGATGGCCATCGTGGCCGCCACCCCACTGCCGGCCACTGTGGCCGTCACCCGCACCGCCACCGCGGCCCGAAGGCGGGAGGTGGTGGTCGTGGCCGCCACCCCATCATCGGCCGCCATGGCCGCCAGCCCACCGTCGACCGCTGGGGTCATCACCTGCTTCGCCACTGCCGCCCGAAGGCGGGAGGCGGAGGTGGATGCCCGCACGTGCGACAACGACCATGCGCGGTACACTGAGTTCCTGCTGGAGGAGGAGGAGCGCGTCGTCGAGCACGCAAAGAGCCTTACCGCCATAGTGGAAGCGGTACACGCCGCCTCAGAGGCGAGGAATCAGGAGATCTACGAGGAGAACCGCCACTTCGAGAGAGTCGTCTAGAGTGGCAGAGGGCGTTCGAGGCGAGTGTCGCTGAAGCTACATTAGCGGCAGGCACCGCATTGCAGTTGCCCAGCTCGTTGGTAGGCTCCGCCTCCTCTGCCTCTTACTGAGCGTGGTCGGAAGAGGAGAGGCAACCAGAAGTAGTACAAAGCCCCTCCGCAATAGTAGTATTTAGGGGATATTTTATTCAGTTCATCTGACTATAGATGTGGTGGAACTGTACAACGTACTTAAAATTAGCTAGTATATATAGTTGAACTAGCTATTTCAGTATGTGGTTGGCAATAATTGGGTAAAAGTTTGTTCGGTTTAGCTGTCAAGTTGAACTGTTTGTATAAATTAAGAACGGCTGCTTAATCTATGAATGAAATATATGCTTAATTACTGAATTTTAGTTGCAAAAATTAGATATTGCTAGTGATTTTAGCTTCATATTTTGACAAATCGCAGTGTTACAAGGATTGACCAATCTTACCAAATTGTTTGTACGTCCAAAACAACCGTTTGCGTTGAAGGGATGCACAAATCCTGCGTTGCTCTCACTTTGCATACGGGTGTTCTATCTAAAACATTTGTGAGCAAGAGCTGCAGAAATCATGCTCGGCACATTTTCTCTTGGCTTTCTGGGGAAGCTGTCGGTTAGCATACGGGTGTTCTAACTAAAACATTTGCGATGAGTGTTTTATATTTAAAAAGCAAATTAAATTGCGGATTGGGCACCATTATGGAGAGGATGCGAGCAAGGCAGGCGGTCATGGAAGTCAAAGGGCTCGCTTCCCAGTGAGCTTGCGCAGTGTACAACTCGCATGCTTCCCGGTGAGCCTGCGCACTCAAGGACAGCTTGCACGCCTCTCGGCCAGCCTGCGCACCGGATGGCGCTCGCATGCCTCCCGTTCAGTCAAGGTCAAGCAGCTGTCCGCACGGCACCTCCTACAGCCGTTAAAACCAAGACATGTGGCTTCACATGAATGGTTAACAGAATTTTGGATTTACTGGAATTTAAAAACCAGGCATCTCAATGTTTTGCCAGCAACCAACGGTGCCATGGTGTTTGAAATTCATTCCCATTTCTTGCATGGGACCTAAGCATGCACCCAAGAACACATATTTGATTTTTCAACCAATTTATATGCATTGGAGCATGTGCATGTAGTTCAAATTTGAATTATGCACATAAATGCATTGAAAACTCAGTTAATGCATAAAAATGTCCAAACGAACACCGAAAAATCACAAAAATTCACACAACACTCCTGTTGTTCTATGTTAACACGAGAAAAAAATTGAAAGCAATAAGAGGCAATGGATATCGTTTCGTCCACAAAGGTGGGACGTTCCCTACCGAAAACCATCATGCTTGTAGTGAGAAGCTCCGGTTTGTGAGAAGCATATACCCAAACCTGCCCCAAATGGGAATAAATTTGTACCACGGCATGTTGATGCCACTCCATGATAGCATGCCAAGTGTCATGAATTTCAGACGAGTTTTGGATTTACTAGAATTTAAAACCCAGGCATCTCAATGTTTTTCCGGCAATCAACGGTGCCCTGGTGTTTCAAATTCATTCCCATTTCTTGCATGGGACCTAAGCATGCACCCAAGGACACAGATTTGATTTTCCAACCAATTTATATGCACTGGAGCATGTGCATGTAGTTCAAATTTCAATTGTGCACATAAAATGCATTCAAAACTCAGTTAATGCATAAAAATGTCCAAACAAACCCCGAAAAATCACAAAAAATCACAGAACACTCCTGTTGTTCTATGTTGACACGAGAAAAAATTTAAAGCAATAAGAGGCAATGGATATCGTTTCGTCCACAAAGGTGGGACGTTCCCTACCGAAAACCATCATGCTTGTTGTGAGAAGCTCTGGTTTGTGAGAAGCATATACCCAAACCTACCCCAGATGGGGCAAAATTTGTAGAACGACATGTTGATGCCGCTCCATGATAGCATGCCAAGTTTAATGAATTTCAGACGAGTTTTGGATTTACTAGAATTTAAAAACCATGCATCTCAATGTTTTGTAGGCAATCAACGGTGCCCCGGTGTTTGAAATCCATTCACATTTCTTGCATGGGACCTAAGCATGCACCCAAGGACACAAATTTGATTTTTCAACCAATTTATATGCACTGGAGCATGTGCGTGTAGTTCAAATTTGAATTATGCACATAAAATGCATTGAAAACTCAGTTAATGCATAAAAATGTCCAAACGAACCCCGAGAAATCACAAAAAAATCGCACAACACTCCTGTTGTTCTATGTTGACACGTGAAAAAAAATTGAAAGCAATAAGAGGCGATGGATATAGTTTCATCCCCAAAGGTGGGACGTTCCCTACCAAAAACCATCATGCTTGTTTTGAGAAGCTCCGGTTTGTAAGAAGCATATACCCAAACCTGCCCCAGATGAAACAAAATTTGTACCACGGCATGTTGATGCCGCTCCATGATAGCATGCCAAGTTTCATGAACTTTAGACGAGTTTTGGATTTACTAGAATTTTAAAACCAGTCATCTCAATGTTTTGCCGGCAATCAATGGTGCCCTGGTGTTTGAAATTCATTCCCATTTCTTGCATGGGACCTAAGCATGCACCCAAGGACACAAAATTGATTTTTCAACCAATTTCTATGCACTGGAGCATGTGCATGTAGTTCAAATTTGAATTGTTCACCTGAAATGGCTAGAAAACCAATTTAATGTATAAAATGTTAAAATGAACACTGAATAATTCCAATTCTTTTACGACACACGTATAGTTGCATGTTCACTACAGATAAAAGGTCTAGCAATTAAAACACCGTCCATTGCCACTGTGACCCCATTACGTAATTCAAATCAAGATGAAAAATCAAGTAGATCGCACACAGTTTTTATTAGCAACCGTGTGAGATGTAGTACAAAATAGCTTGGAGCACCGTCAGTGTATAGTACACCTATGGCTTACACGAGAACGTGCGTCGGCTACAGTCCGTAGTCGGCGTCTCAAGCACACTAGCTCGCTCCCAAAATATCATTTCACTATTCAATCATCACCGGTGAAAGATGGGCACGTGGACCCGTGTCCTGAGGGTAACTTCGGTGGCCCACTCCGGTGAGAGCACGGCCGTAGTCGCCATGCGCGTGCTAACAAGGTGCAAGAGCACGGCTGCAATTTGCGACCGGGCGGCAAAGGCAGCCCAAACGACCGTTGTTGCTTCTCAGGTGGTGGGAGCAACATCTGCCTCGGGGATAGCAACTGGCGAGAGCGGCACAACAGTTGTCCATTCTGCAGCGGCGGCCTTAACCCCGATGGAGGGAGCCCACAACCATGTCGAGGCCGCCCAGGCCCAGCTCCTGGCGGTCACCGCACAAATCAAACAAAGCTTCTCCGACAACGGTCAGCAACCCACGGCCGAAGAGCTGGCAATCGCCGAGAGCGTTCGAGCAGCCGTCCGTTCCTCCGCCGCATACCTTGCAATGACGGAGCCCGTCCAAGCCCAGATCGCGTCCGCCCACGCCCAGCTCATGGCAGCCTTTTCCAAAGAGATGGCGGATGTGGATGGCGAGATGCTTGTCGAGTATGGTGCGATGGATGCCATGGAGCCCCTTCCCCAGGAGACCATTGGGCGTGAGCTGGACATGGAGGTGGCGGCAGAGATCGACGAGCACCAGCCGTAGTAGTACTCTATGTTTTGTTTAATTAAGAGCGTCGGTCTTTAATGTCAGGACCCCGACTCGATGTCACATCGATCTAGCTGGTAACACCTCATATCACTTTGCGGCCTCACGCACGGTATTCCCACGGGTGTCGTCTTACCTTTTTCCCGGGACCGTTTGCGCCTTTTGGCTCACGTATATGATAGTGTCGCTAGCATCCATATGATAAAGAGCCCGGGCTGACATGACTAGTCGTAAACCCAAAGTGGCACAGACTTACAGGGACAGGCATCCATGACCCAGCTTCGAACGTGTCGGTCATCAGCAAGTGGGTCCGGGCTGTAGCACTGGGCTAGCAGGACTCCGGTAAACCGGGCTGTAGCGGGCTAACAGGACTCCGGTACTCAAAGCGTGACATTTCCCCGAAGGGACAGACACAGGAACGAAGAAGGACACATGCCGGCCAGCCTAAGTGTTCCAGAGCAGTAGCAAGCTACCATGGCTCAGCGGTAACACTAGGAGACATTTCCCGGTAAGAGAGGCTACTAAAGATAAACAACTAGATGGTCAGATCCCACACATATCAAGCATTTCAATCATACACACAATATGCTCGATATGTGCAAATACAACGAAGCATCACAACATGACTCTATGACACAAGTACTTTATTTAAGGCTCAGGGAGCCATACATATCATACACAAAGGTACGGGTCTCACGACCCAACATACAAGTCATACAGTCATACAAACCAGCAGCGGAAGTAACTTGTCTGAGTACAGACAACTAGTAAAATAAAAGAGGCTTGGAAAGCCTAGCTATACTACGTGGTCCTTCACAAGCTCAGGGTCACCACCTGGGTCTTTAGCCTACTCGTTGATGTCAACGTCTACATAGAACCCATCAGAAGGGGTTGCAGCGTCTTCTGTAAAAATGTAGATTATAGCAACATGAGTACAAAGGTACTCAGCAAGACTTACATCAGATCCTACATACATGCATAGTATCAAGAAGGGTTGGTGGAGTTATTGCAGCAAGCCAGCTTTGACTCTTGGCTAGGCTATCCTACGATACTCCAACTTGAAATTGTTTTGCGCACACGAGTCCACTACTCACCACTTCAATACACTACCGAGGATCCACCTCCGTCTTCCTACGGAAGAGCCATCCTCGGCACTCACACTTATCTTGAGGCTTTTAATAGTATCCATTTACTTGTCTATGAACTGTATAGGCAACCAAGTAGTCCTTTACCGCGGACGCGGCTATTCGAATAGATCATGTTAACCCTGCAGGGGTGTACTTCTTCATACACGCTCTCACCACTTACCGTCGTTTACACGACATGTACTCGGCAACCTTCAAGCGGAAGCCCAACGTGGGTGTCGGCCACGACCTACCTAATCACCTAAGTCTCCAATCCAGGTTTATCGCCTATCCAGGTTCCATCCGCAGGGAGTCCGGCCGAGGTTTCCCATACGGCCCCGAACGATGTGTACAGGGGTCCGTGACACCTAACGGGTGCCCGGTATCCCCGGCCACGTACCTAAGTGTCAGGACCCCGACTCGATGTCACATCGATCTAGCTTGTAACACCTCATATCACTTTGCGGCCTTACGCACGGTATCCCCACGGGTGTTGCCTTACCTTTTCCCGGGACCGTTTGCGCCTTTTGGCTCACGTATATGATAGTGTCGCTAGCATCCATATGATAAGGAGCCCGGGCTGACATGACTAGTTGTAAACCCAAAGTGGCACAGACTTACAGGGACAGGCATCCATGACCCAGCTTCGAACGTGTCGGTCATCAGCAAGTGGGTCCGGGCTGTAGCACTGGGCTAGCAGGACTCCGGTAAACTGGGCTGTAGCGGGCTAACAGGACTCCGGTACTCAAAGCGTGACATTTCCCCGAAGGGACAGACACAGGAACGAAGAAGGACACATGCCGGCCAGCCTAAGTGTTCCAGAGCAGTAGCAAGCTACCATGGCTCAGCGGTAACACTAGGAGACATTTCCCGGTAAGAGAGGCTACTAAAGATAAACAACTAGATGGTCAGATCCCACACATATCAAGCATTTCAATCATACACACAATATGCTCGATATGTGCAAATACAACGAAGCATCACAACATGACTCTACGACACAAGTACTTTATTTAAGGCTCAGTGAGCCATACATAACATACACACAAAGGTACGGGTCTCACGACCCAACATACAAGTTATACAATCATACAAGCCAACAGCGGAAGTAACTTGTCTGAGTACAGACAACTAGTAAAATAAAAGAGGCTTGGAAAGCCTGACTATACTATGTGGTCTTTCACAAGCTCAGGGTC
Source organism: Triticum aestivum (assembly GCF_018294505.1). Classification (NCBI taxonomy): domain Eukaryota; kingdom Viridiplantae; phylum Streptophyta; class Magnoliopsida; order Poales; family Poaceae; genus Triticum; species Triticum aestivum. The sequence continues at coordinate 222,789,187 of NC_057809.1, read as the reverse complement.
ACCACCTGGGTCTTTAGCCTACTCGTTGATGTCAACGTCTACATAGAACCCATCAGAAGGGGTTGCAGCGTCTTCTGTAAAATGTAGATTATAGCAACATGAGTACAAAGGTACTCAGTAAGACTTACATCAGATCCTACATACATGCATAGTATCAAGAAGGGTTGGTGGAGTTATTGCAGCAAGCCAGCTTTGACTCTTGGCTAGACTATCCTACGATACTCCATTTGAAACAGTTTTGCGCACACGAGTCCACTATTCACCACTTCAATACACTACCGAGGATCCACCTCCGTCTTCCTACGGAAGAGCCATCCTCGGCACTCACACTTATCTTGAGGCTTTTAGTAGTTTCCATTTACTTGTCTATGAACTGTATAGGCAACCAAGTAGTCCTTTACCGCGGACGCGGCTATTCGAATAGATCATGTTAACCCTGCAGGGGGGTACTTCTTCATACACGCTCTCACCACTTATCGTCGTTTACACGACATGTACTCGGCAACCTTCAAGCGGAAGCCCAACGTGGGTGTCGGCCACGACCTACCTAATCACCTAAGTCTCCAGTCCAGGTTTATCGCCTATTCAGGTTCCATCCGCAGGGAGTCCGGCCGAGGTTTCCCATACGGCCCCGAACGATGTGAACAGGGTTCCCGAGATACCTAACGGGTATTCGGTACACCCGGCCACGTACCTACCGCATCACAGCCCACCCCTACGGTCAGTGCTGTCCACGGCCTCCAGTAGGCTACAAACACCAGAAACTACTTGCAACTCCCGGACGGAGAACTAGGGTGAATAAGAAGTCGAGAGGGTCCATTGGTTTCGGGCCCAATGCATGGTAGTAGCTGATTCTTAAATCACACATACAGATCTCAGTGCTTAAGGTCGGCTTCAATGAAACAACCCACCATGTACTCCTACATGGCCTCTCATCGATACCTTTACCAAATCGTGTTCACCATATCACTCTCATTACCGACATAATCATTTCACTCTAGCCCATCACCCAGATGAACCAGACCTGACACGACTCTAAGCATAGCAGGCATAGCAAGGTAGGAACAACACATACATATGGCTCAATCAACTCCTACACATGCTAGTGGGTTCCATCTAGTTACTGTGGCAATGACAGGTCATGCAGAGGAAATGGGTTCAACTACCGCAGCACACAGCAGTTTAAATCGCGTTGTCTTAATGCAGTAAAATAGAGCAGGAGCGAGAACATGGGATTGTATCGATATGATCAAATGGTTGGTTGCTTGCCTGATGGTTCGTTGCACGGATACGGTTCTTCGTTAGGGTAATCCCGGTACTCCTCGGGGACAGATCCTGTCGCAAGGGATAACGATACACAGGCATCACCAAACAATGTGCAACAATATGATGCATGCATGAAACATGGCAATATGAGTGTGTTGGGCTAATGCAACTAAAACCAGATGTGTTTGAGCAAATTTGAATCAAAGATTCAATTTCCAAATTCAAATATGGCCTTTTAAAGTGCCTTTTCTTGTTCTGATTGAAACATCAAGTTAACTTGTTTGATCATGCATGAAAATAGTACAGATGGATAGATTGGATTTTTCTGATCATTTTTCATATATTATTTGTCCAATTTGGAGTTACAGAATAAAAGTTATGAATTTTTGAAGTTTAAATAATATTCTGGAATTTCCTGATTTAATTTAAATCCAGAAATATCATTTACTGCGTCAGCCTGACATCACAGTGACATCAGCAGGTCAACAGGGCTGGCTCGGGTCAAACCTGACGTGTGGGGTCCACACGTCAGTGTCACAGGGGCTAATCCCGCGTTGACCCGGGGCTGGTTAGCTTTGACTAAGCCCTGGGGCCCACTGTCAATGTCAGGGGGGTGGTGGATTAGTGGTTAATCATCTAGGCCACGTCAGCTCGCCGGAGTTCTGGCCGGCGGCGACCAACAGTGCGGCGGCGATAGTGGTTTTGGTCGTTTCGGCCACCAAATGGAACGTGGCGACCACCGGAGTGAAGCTGAGGACGACCCGCGGCTCTTGGCGGAGTCCGTTGGGGTCGGGGTGGCCGGAGTCGACGCCGGCGACGACTTTGGCGGCCACCGAGGTTCGGTCGGAGGTGAACTTGGTGCTAGAGGGTTCGGTGAGGCTCGTGGAGTGGCTAGCTAGGTGCTGTGGAACGCGGTGAGCAAGATGGACACCATCTTGTGGCCGGAGGATGACCGGGAGCACGTCGGCGACGAGGTCCACGGCGGTGGGTGCGGTTGAGCTTCGGGAGGTAGCTACACGGCTCGGGAGCAAGAACGGAAGGGAGGGGAAGATGGCTGAGCTCACAGTGAGTGCGACGGAGTCCTTGGTGCGGTCGGAGATGGACCGGAGCGACGTCGGCGTTGAAGGGGATCTCCGGCGACGGTGAGCTCGGGCGAGGTCGGTGCGGTGGTCTCGGGCGTTGCGAGCGCTCGGGGCTCGGCTGCTCGATGAAGTGGACGGCGGCGAAGCTCCTGGACACGGTGAGACGGCGTGGAGACGACGGGGAGCACGGCTACGACGGTGGTGCGGCGATGGTGGCGTCGGCCATGGCTGGGGCGTGCGAGGGGGAGGAGCTGGAGAGGAGAGGGGGTGTCTGGGAGGTTCAGAGGAGAGAGGGAGACCGATCCATGGCGTCACCTGGCGAGGGGAGCGGCGAGGCGGCGAGCAGGTGCGTGGCGCACGCCGCGGTCGCCGTCGGGCACCTGCCTGCCTGCCTGGCCGAAGCAGCTCGCTGGAGCGGTGCTGGGCTGGGCCGGCAGGTGGGCTGGCTAGTGGGCTGCGGTGGCGCCAGGTAGGGTTTTCCCTTTTTTTCTATTTTCTGTTTTATTTAATAATTCTGCAACTTTGTTGAATTAAATAAAATACCTAGTCAACTCCAAAAATCACCAAACTACTCCTGGTCCATAGTTGGAATATTTCCAACATGAAACATTTTAGTTTGGGGATATTTGAACATTTAAATATTTTATATTATTTTAAATGCCCAAATTCAAATAGTTATGATTTAATTCAAAGACCCTATGATGGCCTAGGAAAATGTGCACCACTTTTGTCAGAGGTTCTGAACCAAGGCTAGAATGATGGACATTTTAGAAGGGCATTTCAGGTTCATTGAAAATTATTTTAGTAAACCCTAGTTGGTTTTCAGAGGGGACTGGGGGTTCTGTCATCCCCATTTCAAGTTTCTGATGAAAAAGGTAAACATGATGCAACACTCTAATGCATGACTAGCTAGGGTGTGACAACTCACCCCCACTCAAAAGAATCTCGTCCCGAGATTTGGGTTCCTCCGAGAAGAAGGCAGGATATTCAAGTCGAAGACGATCCTCCCTTTCCCAAGTTGCTTCATCTTCAGAATGGTGCGACCATTGAACCTTGAGAAACTTGATATTATGACGTCGCGTGGTACGTTCGGCTTGATCGAGGATACGAATGGGGTACTCTCGATATGTAAGATTATCTTGGAGATCAAGCGTTTCGTGGTCCACTTCACGGATAGGATCCGAGAAGCAACGCCTGAGTTGAGAAACGTGGAAGACATCATGAACTCTGGAGAGGTGCGGAGGTAGTTCCAATTGGTAGGCAACTTCTCCTCGTTTGGCAAGAATGCGAAAAGGTCCAATGTAACGAGGAGCCAATTTGCCTTTGATACCGAAACGATGGGTTCCCTTCAGAGGGGTGACCCGAAGGTAAGCCTTCTCGTCAACCTCGAAAGTCATAGCCTTATGTTTTCGGTCATATTGACTCTTTTGACGAGATTGGGCTGTTTTCAACTTTTCACGAACGATACGAACTTGTTCTTCTGCTTCCTGAATCATATCCGGGCCAAAGAATTGTCTTTCCCCGGTCTCTGACCAGTTAAGGGGTGTTCGACATCGTCGTCCATAAAGAACTTCAAAAGGGGCTTTACCCAAGCTAGATTGATAGCTGTTGTTGTAAGCGAATTCGGCAAATGGAAGGCACTTCTCCCAGTCCATTCCGAAAGAGATAACAGAGGCTCGAAGCATGTCTTCTAGAATTTGGTTGACGCGTTCCACTTGACCACTTGACTGAGGGTGGAAAGCGGTGCTAAAGGAGAGACGGGTTCCCATAGCATTTTGGAAACTTTCCCAAAATCGAGAGGTGAAAAGACTTCCTCGATCCGAATTGATTTCCAAAGGAACACCATGGAGGGACACTATTCGGGAGATGTACAAATCTGCCAGCTGACTAGCGGTTATACTCTCACGAACAGGTAAGAAATGAGCTACTTTGGAAAGACGATCGACCACGACGAAAATAGCATTATTCCCTCTCTTGGTCCTGGGAAAACCGGTAATGAAATCCATACCAATTTTATCCCATTTCCATTCAGGAATAACTAAGGGTTGAAGGGTGCCAGCAGGCCGTTGATGCTCTGCTTTTACACGACGACAGACGTCGCAATTGGCAATATACTGAGCAATTTCTCTCTTCATCCTAGTCCACCAGAACCTCTGGCGTAGATCCTGATACATTTTAGTACCACCGGGATGAATGGTGAGAGGAGATTCGTGAGCTTCCTTAAGGATTAATCGCCTTAGGTTGCGCACTTTGGGAACTACTAATCGATCCCCGAAGTACACGACTCCTTGATCATTAACGGAGAAACAATTCGCAATTCCTTTCTGAATGTTCCTCTTGATGCGGGAGATTCCCGGATCTACCTTCTGTGCCTTGATAATTTGATCCGTAAGGGTAGGTTTTGCCACCAAGGTGGAGAGAAAACCTTGAGGTACAATGTGAAGGTTAAGCTTCCGAAATTCCTCATGGAGAAGCGGTTGACTTTGTTGTAACATCAGGTTGCTACAATAGGATTTACGACTTAGCGCATCAGCCATGACGTTGGCTTTCCCTGGGGTGTAGGTTATTCCTAAGTCGAAGTCAGTGATCAATTCAACCCAACGTCTTTGCCTGAGATTCAAATCCGGTTGGGTGAAAATGTACTTCAGACTTTGGTGATCAGTGAATATTTCGCAACGATTACCGAGGAGGTAATGTCGCCAGGTCTTAAGTGCATAGACTACGGCTGCAAGTTCTAGATCATGAGTAGGATAATTTTCCTCATGTGGGTGCAATTGCCGTGAAGCGTAAGCAATTACGTGTCGATCTTGCATGAGAATGCAACCTAGTCCTTGTCGCGAGGCGTCGCAGTAGATAACAAAGTCTTTGGAGAAGTCTGGCGGTACCAGTACAGGAGCAGAAGTCAGGCGTCTTTTCAGTTCCTGAAAACTGTGCTCACATTGTGGAGTCCATTCGAACTTCTTATCTTTCTTGAGGAGTTCGGTTAGAGGTTTAGCAACTTTGGAGAAGTTCTCGACAAAGCGACGGCAATAGCTCGCTAAGCCCAGAAAACTCCGAACTTGCTTGACCGATTCGGGTGGAGTCCAATCAAGGACGGCTTGAACTCGCTCAGGGTTAACAGCAATACCTTTACCAGATATTACATGACCCAGATAGGTCACTTCTGGCAACCAGAATTCACATTTAGAAAATTTGGCATAAAGGCGATGCTCTCGAAGTTTCTGCAACACTAGTCTTAGATGTTCGGCATGTTCTTCCTCGTTCTTGGAGTAGATGAGTATATCATCAAGATAAACTACGACGAATTTATCCAAATACTCCATGAAGATTGAGTTCATTAACCGAGAAAAGGTGGCTGGAGCGTTGGTTAAACCGAAGGACATGACGGTGTACTCGTATTGGCCATAACGAGTAACAAAGGCCGTTTTAGGAATGTCCCCGTTTCTGATTTTGATTTGATGGTAGCCCAACCTCAAGTCCATCTTAGAGAAGACTGAAGATCCAGCGAGCTGATCATACAGGTCGTTGATCCTGGGAAGTGGATATTTGTTCTTGATTGTGACCAAATTGACAGGTCGGTAATCTACAACCATTCGATCCGTACCATCCTTTTTCTTAACGAATAGGACGGGGCAAGCCCACGGAGATGAGCTAGGTCGGATGAAACCCTTTTTCAAGGATTCGTCGAGTTGTTTCTTAAGCTCGGCTAGTTCTAAGGGTGCCATCTTATAAGGCCTTCTAGCAATCGGAATGGTTCCTGGAATGAGGTCTATTACGAACTCAACATCCCTGTCAGGTGGAACACCTGGCAATTCCTCTGGAAAGACATCCGGAAAGTCACGGACTACCGGGACGTCCTCAAGGTCTGGCAAAGGGCTGGCGTTAAGAGAATATAACTGCCGCTTGGCTATTCGAGTCAAGACATTGACTATCTTTCCCGAAGGGTGGGTGAGTTGAACAGTCCTAGAGAAGCAATCTATTTTGGCTTGATGAGCTGACATCCAGTCCATACCCAAAATGATATTAATATCTGAAGATTTAAGGGCTATCAAAGATGCGAGAAAAACAAGTCTGTTGACTTGGATTTCATTTCCATAACTTACCCTAGAGGTCTGCCATCTAGACCCAGGGGTAGAGATTTCCATAGTGGATGGCAAGTCACAGAATGCAACGTTATGCAAACGAGCATAATTTTCAGATATAAACGAATGAGAGGCTCCTGTATCAAAAAGAACAGATGCCGGGTGGCAATTAACAAGAAGCGTACCGAGTACAACGTTGGGATCTTCTTGAGCTTCTTCGGCAGAGACACAGTTGACATGGCCACGTGAGGCGGTGACCGGTTTAGCATGAAACACTTTTCCTGTCGGCTTGCCACGGCCAACAGCTTTAGCAGATTGATTGGGGTTGGTCTGGGGGCATTCCCGCATATAATGACCAGATTCCCCACACTTGAAACAAGTCACGGAACTGGTACGTGGAGGAGCATTATTGGATGGACCCCCATAGGGCTTGGCTGGAGCAGACTGTTGAGCGGGTCGAGGCGCCTGGAAAGATGGCCTCGGTGTGAACCTGGGTGGCAAGGCGGTGTTGGGTACCCACACGCGGCGCTTCTGAGGACCAGCACCGGATGAGGAACCCGTGTCACGTCCATGCTTGCGTGTTGCGTCATAGTCAGTCTGACCAGTTTCAGCACTGATGGCTTTGTTGACAAGTTTCGAGAAGGATGTGCACTCATGCAGACGGAGGTCGCGGTGAAGCTCAGGACTAAGGCCCTTGCGGAACCTTGCTTGCTTCTTGGCGTCAGTAGAAACTTCCTCGGTTGCATATCGTGCAAGATTACCAAACTCCCTGCTATAGACATCCACAGAAAGTCGGCCTTGGGTGAAATTGCAAAATTCTTCACGCTTACGGTCCATGAGACCCTCCGGAATGTGATGTTCACGGAAAGCGTCGCTGAATTCAGCCCAAGTTGTGACATGGCCTGCTGGGCGCATAGCTCCATAATTCTCCCACCATAGACTGGCGGGGCCTTCAAGATGATATGCGGCAAAGGTGACCTTGTCAGCCTCCGCTACCAGCGCGGAACGCAGCTTGTGAGAAATACTGCGAAGCCAGTCATCAGCGTCGAGAGGCTCGACGGAGTGGTGGAACGTGGGTGGATGCAATTTGATAAAATCACTGAGTGACACCACGTTAGCCCTCTGATGGTGTGCTGTGTTCTGTTCAATACGCTCTAACAAACGGTTTGTCTCCCGCTTGTTTCTCTCAGCTTCCATCATAACCTCGGCTAGTGAAGGAGGTTGAGGCAGATGTTCATTTCTGGCTTCACTGCCTTCGGCCTGCTCTTGGGAAGCAGGGTTGGCGCGTGTGTTGAGCATCCTAGGTAAACAAGACAATGATTTAGTCAGAATGATGAAATTCCGACATGGGATACATAATGTAAGAAATAACTCGGAATGCAAGATGATCATCCGTATGACATGGTAGATACAGAAACTGCTTCTTTATTCCATCGTCATACACACCATACAGGGTTTAGTACAAGACCAAACATAGTACTATTACGGTGAAAGAGGATTACATCTCATCGGAGGCATTCCAAGCTCCTATACATTATTTTTCTACATCTCCGGAAAGAGTACAAACTAAGTCATATCCCACGAGACACGCAGGACAACAGACGACACAGCTAGTGCGAACTAGTGATACTACTACTAACTCAGACCGATCCGTAGTAGTCCTCGTAGAAGTCACCTCCATAGCCTGGAAGTTCAACATGATCATCCGGAAACAGACGGTCTCGCGGAGCTTGTGGACCATAGGGGCTAGGATGAGGTCGTGGTCCAACAAACGGTGGCCTGCGGGGACCGCGAGGTGGGGTGATGCCTCCTACATCACGCCAAACCATCACGTCCGGCAGAGCAGATCTCACAGGATAGAGATCGCGCATATCTGAAAATCCAGCTTGCACCGCCGGTGCGAACCGAGTCAAAGTGGCCCAGTGGTCGGCACGGGTATTGAAGAGCTCTAGCCTTAAGGCCCGATTTTCACGGTCCTTATCCTCGAGCATCTCAGCAGTGGTGCGAGTCCGTGAATCCTCCTGAGTGGAGTCAGCATAGATAGCCTGGAGATACCCTTGTGCTCCCGGAAGTGATCCTGGCATATACCGGAAATCAGAGTCCCGAAACAACCCAGATCTGACTCGCATAATGGTCATCATAGAGTAGGCGGCATCCTGCACAACCATCTCGATAGTAACCCCGAGCCCATAGGAGCAGTGAAGAGGCTCGGTGGATCCAGGATAAGATGGAAATATCCTGACAGTGCAGAGATACTGGCTTTGATTAAAGTCTCGGAATTGCTCTTCGACCGTGTACTCAGGATACCAGCGGTATCCAGCCTCAGTCATTACCCTGACCAACTTAGCAGTATGGCCGGGTACATCTAGGCATCGAGTTAGGCGAACCACTTGGTTGAGGTCGCGAGTGGCCATCTGAAAGCATAATCATAATGCAAAGGCATTAGAATTTCTAGCAAAATTTCGGCAGCATAACAGCTGTAAATGCTCAAAAAGGATATTGAGACATTTGACAAAGGATTTCGTACACACTCAACATCATCATATCAAGTTCTGAAACCATTCCAACAACATAATGTGGTAGTAGAACTGAACTAGGCTGATAACCATCAAGCTTATAAGGTACTACTGATTAGTAACACGTGATCCTGATAGAGAGAACAGATCCTAATTCCTTAACCCCCGATGGAAGAATGGACTAACTCAGATCAGAATGTCATAAGGTATAAGGAGTAAAAAGAGCCTTACGTTCCATCCCACAAACAATTCCCCTACATATAACTAAAGAATTTCTAGACTCAACATCGACCAGTTTGGCTTGGAGAACCTACAGGCAGTCCGGCTCTGATGCCAACACTGTCAGGACCCCGACTCGATGTCACATCGATCTAGCTGGTAACACCTCATATCACTTTGCGGCCTCACGCACGGTATTCCCACGGGTGTCGTCTTACCTTTTTCCCGGGACCGTTTGCGCCTTTTGGCTCACGTATATGATAGTGTAGCTAGCATCCATATGATAAAGAGCCCGGGCTGACATGACTAGTCGTAAACCCAAAGTGGCACAGACTTACAGGGACAGGCATCCATGACCCAGCTTCGAACGTGTCGGTCATCAGCAAGTGGGTCCGGGCTGTAGCACTGGGCTAGCAGGACTCCGGTAAACCGGGCTGTAGCGGGCTAACAGGACTCCGGTACTCAAAGCGTGACATTTCCCCGAAGGGACAGACACAGGAACGAAGAAGGACACATGCCGGCCAGCCTAAGTGTTCCAGAGCAGTAGCAAGCTACCATGGCTCAGCGGTAACACTAGGAGACATTTCCCGGTAAGAGAGGCTACTAAAGATAAACAACTAGATGGTCAGATCCCACACATATCAAGCATTTCAATCATACACACAATATGCTCGATATGTGCAAATACAACGAAGCATCACAACATGACTCTACGACACAAGTACTTTATTTAAGGCTCAGTGAGCCATACATAACATACACACAAAGGTACGGGTCTCACGACCCAACATACAAGTTATACAATCATACAAGCCAACAGCGGAAGTAACTTGTCTGAGTACAGACAACTAGTAAAATAAAAGAGGCTTGGAAAGCCTGACTATACTATGTGGTCCTTCACAAGCTCAGGGTCACCACCTGGGTCTTTAACCTACTCGTTGATGTCAACGTCTACATAGAACCCATCAGAAGGGGTTGCAGCGTCTTCTGTAAAATGTAGATTATAGCAACATGAGTACAAAGGTACTCAGCAAGACTTACATCAGATCCTACATACATGCATAGTATCAAGAAGGGTTGGTGGAGTTATTGCAGCAAGCCAGCTTTGACTCTTGGCTAGACTATCCTACGATACTCCATTTGAAACAGTTTTGCGCACACGAGTCCACTATTCACCACTTCAATACACTACCGAGGATCCACCTCCGTCTTCCTACGGAAGAGCCATCCTCGGCACTCACACTTATCTTGAGGCTTTTAGTAGTTTCCATTTACTTGTCTATGAACTGTATAGGCAACCAAGTAGTCCTTTACCGCGGACGCGGCTATTCGAATAGATCATGTTAACCCTGCAGGGGGTACTTCTTCATACACGCTCTCACCACTTACCGTCATTTACACGACATGTACTCGGCAACCTTCAAGCGGAAGCCCAACGTGGGTGTCGGCCACGACCTACCTAATCACCTAAGCCTCCAGTCCAGGTTTATCGCCTATTCAGGTTCCATCCGCAGGGAGTCCGGCCGAGGTTTCCCATACGGCCCCGAACGATGTGAACAGGGTTCCCGAGATACCTAACGGGTATTTGGTACACCGTGCCACGTACCTACCGCATCACAGCCCACCCCTACGGTCAGCGCTGTCCACGGCCTCCAGTAGGCTACAAACACCAGAAACTACTTGCAACTCCTGGACAGAGAGCTAGGGTGAATAAGAAGTCGAGCGGGGTCATATTTCAGGGCCCAATGTATGGTAGTAGCTGATTCTTAAATCACACATACAGATCTCAGTGCTTAAGGTCGGCTTCAATGAAACAACCCACCATGTACTCCTACATGGCCTCTCATCGATACCTTTACCAAATCGTGTTCACCACACCACTCCCATTACCGACATAATCATTTCACTCTAGCCCATCACCCAGATGAACCAGACCTGACACGACTCTAAGCATAGCAGGCATAGCAAGGTAGGAACAACACATACATATGGCTCAATCAACTCCTACACATGCTAGTGGGTTTCATCTAGTTACTGTGGCAATGACAGGTCATGCAGAGGAAATGGGTTCAACTACCGTAGCACACAGTAGTTTGAATTGCGTTGTCTTAATGCAGTAAAAGAGAGCAGGAGCGAGAACATGGGATTGTATCGATATGATCAAATGGTTGGTTGCTTGCCTGATGGTTCGTTGCACGGATACGGTTCTTCGTTAGGGTAATCACGGTACTCCTCGGGGACAGATCCTGTCGCAAAGGACACCGATACACAAACATCACCAAACAATATGCAACAATATGATGCATGCATGAAACATGGCAATATGAGTGTGTTGGGCTAATGCAACTAAAACCAGATGTGTTTGAACAAATTTGAATCAAAGATTCAAATTCCAAATTCAAATATGGCCTTTTAAAGTGCTTTTCCTTGTTCTGATTAAAACATCAATTTAACTTGTTTGATCATGCATGAAAATAGTACAGATGGATAGATTGGATTTTTCTGATCATTTTTCATATATAATTTGTCCAATTTGGAATTACAGAATAAAATTTATGAATTTTTGAAGTTTAATTAATATTCTGGAATTTCCTGATTTAATTTAAATCCAGAAATATAATTACTGTGTCAGCATGACGTCAGCATGACGTCAGTGGTCAACTGTGGCTGGTTGAAGTCAAACCTGACGTGTGGGGGCCACACGTCAGTGACAGGGGGGGTTAAACAGATTTAAATTAATCCTAATTACTTAATTAGTGGCACTGGGGCCCACTGTCAGTGTCAGGGGGGGTTGACTAACAGTAGTTAGCGCTAACCTAACCACCTGGCCGACAGGGCCCACGCGTCAGTGACCCTGGGGGGTCAAACCCCAGGTCGGTCAAGTCAAACCCCACCGGCGACATGACGCCGGCGAGATCCGAGACGGCGGCGAGAGTGCTTTTTGCCATTCCGGCGACCAAATGGACGGCGGAAGGCATCTACGTGTTGCTGAGGCTGAGCCGCGTCTATTGGTGGTGGTGGTTGGGCTCGAGGTGGCCGGAGTTGACGGCGGCGAGCTCGGCTGCGGTGGCCGGAGTTCGGGTGCGGTCGGGATCAGTGTTGCAGGGGGTTTGGGGAGGCGTTGGTGCGTTCTACGTGCTCCTCGTGATGTGTGGAGCACGATGGCGAGCTCGGTTGGGCGCTACGGCGACCGTGGCCACGACGGCGACATCGCCGGCGGCGTGGAGCTTTCGGTCGAGGTGGAGCTAGGGCCTAGAGGTCGGGAGAGACCAGGGAAGAAGGGGGAATCGCTCCGGGGGCTCACCGCGGTTGCAGTGGGCGTCGAAGCAGGCTCGGGGACGCGCCGGAGACGACGAATTTGACGGCGACGGTGGTCGGAGTCCGAAGAGGGGAACGGCGACGTGGCGGCGATGTAGGGCTTCCGGGGACCCGTGGAGCGGTGGGGAGGAAGAGGGAGTTGTGGCGGAGCTTCTGAGCTAATCGGGGGAGCGAGGGGTGGTCGGAGGCGGTGGCTATGGCGAACGGCGGCGACGGTCATGTTCGGCCGAGCGAGAGAGAGAGCGAGAGAGAGGAAGGAGAGAGCCAGGGAGAGTGAGAGAGAGCAGGGGGAGAGGCGTGGCGTCGTCCAGGGCGTCGAGCGAGGAGGGGAGGCCAGGCAAGCAGGCGAGCAGGTGGCGTGGCGCGGTGGCGCGCGCGCGCGCGCCGGCCACACTCCCCTCCCTCTGTCTGGACGAAGACGACAGAGGAGGGAGGTGGGCTGGGCTGGCTGGGCCAGCCAGCTGGCTGGGCCGCACAGTGGAGGAGCCCAGGTAGGTTTTTCCCCCTTTCTTTTCTGTTTTCTGTTTTTATTTAATATATCTGCAACTTTGTTGAATTAAATAAAATACCTAGACAACTCCAAAAATCACCAAACTACTCCTGGTCCATAGTTGGATTATTTCCAACATGAAACATTTTAGTTTGGAGATATTTGAGCATTTAAATATTTTATATAATTTTAAATGCCCAAATTCAAATAGTTATGATTTAATTCAAAAACCCTAGGATGGCCTAGGAAAATGTGCACCACTTTTGCAGAGGTTCTGAACCAAGACAAAAATGATGGGCATTTTAGAAGGGCATTTCAGGTTCATTGAAAATTATTTTAGTAAACCCTAGTTGGTTTCAGAGGGGACTGGGGGTTCTGTCATCCCCATTTCAGGTTTCTGCTGAAAGAGTAAACATGAT